>NC_051321.1:17570674-17873704 GCF_015220235.1 Choloepus didactylus
GGCAAAGTTTTAAAAAGTTTGTTTTAAAGTTATTTATGATAAATATATGATATGACTGGTTATGATTACTCAGCAATAATCCTGCTCACTTGGGAATTCTAATGAAGTGAGCAAATTAAACCTACAGATTGTTTGCAAATGTATTGAAATGTTTATGAACACTAAATTTGACAATTAACAAAGTTGGCATAATATTATATTTTGTAGATGTTTCTTAATTTCAATTTTGTACTTTTCTTATTTTGGAGTAAAAATGTTAGTTCAGCTCTCAAATATTTTTATAGGCCCAAGGCACTGTGCTCATAGTGCCTGATGGATACAATGATCCCATATATCAAAAGGACACCTATGACTGACTGAGCTCAACCACAGGAATACTTCTTTTATAATGTGTACATACCAAGAGGAAAGGTTACTATGGAAACCACAGTATAAAATTCTAGCTCTGAATTATTACTAATTCAATCAGCTTGCTACTGCAACTCCCTTTTTGGTAACATGATAATCATTTTCATTAGTGAGAGGCAGTTTAGTGTAAGGATTAAGAGAATGGACAATGAAACTAGGCTGCCTGGGCTCAAATCCTGGCCTTACCACTTATCAGTGGTGTGACTTTAGTTAAGTCACTTAAGGTGTCTATGCCTCAGATTCCTTGTCTATAAAATGCAGATAATACTAGTAACTGCCTCAGAGGATTGTGAAGATTGAGTTAACATTTTGCAAAGCACTTACAAAAGAGGACACATAATGTTTTATATATGTGTTTCCTAAATTTAAAAAAAAAAGGATTTATTCAGAATTTATTGTAAAGCTATATGGTCTTCATTATGAAGATGAAGACTGGGACACAGACCCTGTCCTCCAGGCACTAAAATTCTAGTCGGGGGTAAATGCTGGAGGCATAAACAAAGTAATATCAGAATGTGGAAGAGAATAGTTAACTCTAATAATGAAACATGTTTTACCCAGTTATAGTTAACTTTTTTTAATCATTAAAATATCTCTAAATATTGAAAAATAAAATTAATCAAAGTATTTTTTTTTAAATTTTTTATTTATTGAGATTGTTCACATACCGTACAATTATCCAAAGATCCAAAGTGTACAATCAATCAATTGCCCCCAGTACCATCATACAGCTGTGCATCCATCACCACAATCAATTTTTTTTTCAGTTTTTAGAACATTTTCATTACTCCTGAATTGTTGATTTATAGTATTGGTATAGTACGTTTGTTACTGTTGATAAAAGAACATTGAAATACTAACTGTAATTAGTTTGCAACAGGTATATTTTTTCCCTATATGTCCCTATTGTTTCTTTTTTAAGTTTCAGACTAGTATTTAATTTTCAGATATTTATAGTCATCTTATTTGATATCACAAAATAGTGGCCGTGTTATAAATTTTATACTTGAGGATATTGTTGCACTATTCTCACCATACCTAGGTTGCAGAATAAATCTGAATACAGATCAATACTTCCCCTTCTTCCTCCATTGTATATTTACAAACATGCCTACACATAACCCTTGCTATTCAAATTATTTTTATCTGAACCAAGGAACTAAATGCACTGAGATAATTTTGTTTTATTTATAGGAATTCTCACCGTAAACTATACAAGCTTAGGGATCAGAGAATAAACAGAATTTTTTTTTTTTTTTTGCCAAACCCTCTATCTGAACTCAGAAGCTAAAATGGTTCAGTATTTTCCATTAACTATGCAATAAATAGCTAATTTGGGTCCACAATTAATGTTCTTTTGTTTCAGTGTATGAAATAGGAGTTAATAATTGCCACTTAAATTTAGTGGTTCAATGATTACAATAACAGATGTCTCTTCATATATAAATAGATATTTTCAACAACACTGCTTCCTATATGCCTTTGCTCTATATATCCCATGCCTATCTCCAGACAATGGCATCTAATCTACACCAACCAATAAAATATAATTGAGAATACATATTTTTCAATGGTCTCAAAAAGTATAAGAGTATTCCTATGGATTTTCAAAAGAAGTCTACATTTTCAGACTTAAATTTAATAGTTTTTAATTATTCTTAGTCTAATTCCTGTTTTATCAATTAGGAAACTAAGAGTCATCTTACAAGTTAAGTGAGATGACCACATTTATAGTCAGCAAGTCAGAAAAATGAGGCAAGTATCTCCATCTTCTGACTTCTAGTGTTTCAGAAAGAATGCCATACCATAAACCTGAGTTATCCATTTGAAATAGAGTGAAAGAAGTGGTAGCATGAATAGAATGTGATACCAAGTATGTTTTCTGCTTCATAATGTCACCATTCTGCAATGTTTGTTTATTTCTCTCTGAAATAAGGAATTAAAAATAATTTAATATAGGGTTGTGTCCCATGATGACTATGATGACAATAAAGCCAAACTTATATTCAGTGGTCACTGTATGGCTTAAAAAATAATGCATCTGCATCTAATATTACGGGACCTTTCTCCATATCTCTCTCCTTTCTTTGTTTCTCTGTAGGGTTCCCTTTAGTATCTCAAGTAGGGCGGGTCTTTTATTAGCAAAATCTCTCAGCATTTGTTTATCTGTGAAAAATTTAAGCTCTCCCTCAAATTTGAAGGAGAGCTTTGCTGGATGTAGAATTCTTGGTTGGAAATTTTTCTCTCTCAGAGTTTTAAATATGTCATGCCACTGCCTTCTCGCCTCCATGGTGGCCGCTGAGTAGTCACTACTTAGTCTTATGTTTTTTCCTTTATATGTGGTGAATTGCTTTTCTCTTGCTGCTTTCAGAACTTGCTCCTTCTCTTTAGTATTTGACAGTGTGATCAGAATATGTCTCGGAGTGGGTTTATTTGGATTTATTCTATTTGGAGTTTGCTGGGCATTTATGATTTATGTATTTATGTTGTGTAGAAGGTTTGGGAAATTTTCCCCAACAATTTCTTTGAAAACTCTTTTTAGACCTTTACCCTTCTCTTCCCCTTCTGGGACACCAATGAGTCTTATATTTGGACGTTTTATCTTATCTGTCATATCCCTGAGGTCCATTTTGATTTTTTTGATTTTTTTTTTCCCATTCTTTCTTTTGTTCTTTCATTTTCCGTTCTGTGGTCCTCAAGGTTCCTGATTCGTTGTTCAGCTTCCTCTAGTCTTGTACTATGAGTATCCAGAATCTTTTTAGTTTGGTTGACAGTTTCTTTTATGTCCATAAGATCATCTGTTTTTTTTATTTACTCTTGCAATTTCTTCTTTATGCTCTTCTAGGCTCTTCTTCATGTCTTTTATATCCTGTGCCATGCTCTTCTTTTATATCCTGTGCCATGGTCTCATTGTTTGTCTTTAGTTCTTTGATTAATTGCTCCAAGTACTGTGTCTCCTCTGATCTTTTGATTTGGGTGTTTGGGTTTGGGTTATCCATATTGTCTGGTTTTTCCTTATGCTTTAAAATTTTCTGTTGTTTTTGGCCTCTTGGCATTTGCTTAAAATTAATCAAAGTATTTTAATTTTAATGTATAAGTGACCATTTTGTTTGCCTGACTGTGTAGACCACTGTGATTATTTTGTTAAAAAAAAAATTGAGAGAAGGAAACAAATTTTGAGTCCCTACGGTGTGCCAACGTTAAGGTATGTATTGATAAATAAAATCTAGCAAGCCCAACATGGAGATACCCATGCTAAGCCCCATGTCAGCAAAACCAGAAACCTAAGCTAGTTTCTTCTATTTCCTATAAATGCCCGGCTTGCACAGAAAACCAAATTTAAATGCAGCTAAGTTACCACCTGTTAATTTCCTTGTTCCTAAGCAAGGAACTCCCACTTTGTAAGAGCCCCCTAGTAAAATGGAGAGAATGTCAGCCAATCACATTGCCTCAGTTGCTTCCCCATTCCCCCAAAGGATCTTTGTCTTTCCACCCCCTTGGTGGAGCTCCCTTCTACTTTCTGAATGGGATGCTGCCCGATTCATGAATCACTCAATAAAGCTGTAAGATCCTAAACTGCATGAAAAGTTTTTCTTTTATTGGTAAAATCTTCCCCATTTTATGAAAGAGTTATCTGAGTCTCAAATATGTTAAGGCAGAGACAAATTTGAATCTATTTAAAATGCTCAGGCTTAAAGCCAACTTTACTTCTGCTGAACCAGTGGTTTCCAAACTTTATCAGCAGAAACCTAGCTTTAAAATGAAATCTTTTATCATTAAATGCATTGTTTTATTAGCATAATTATAACTTATGTCTATAACTTTTTTAACAATTACTGTTATAACAGTAAACATTTACTTATCAAAAAGTAATGTGGCTAGCATGATGAACCTAAAAATTTGAAATCAGAGGTTACGGATGGTAGTCAGAGTCATACTGGACTCACAGCCTGATTTATTTCTGTTTTGTTTTTGTTGCATAGTATTTAGAAAACCCTGCATCATACAGTTGTAAATTATAACAGATTTTTAACAGGTCACCTTGTAAACACAGGCTATTCTTCAAATAAGCTGACATAGATGCTTGAAGGATGTGCGTAGGAAGTAAATTCCATTAGATCCTATTTTATTACAATTATGTATCAACTCCCTTCTGTACGTTAAGCATGGTGCTAGATGCCAGGGATTCCATGTTAAACACGACAGTCTTGGTTCTTGGCCTCAAAATAAGTGCTTTGAAAGGGGAAGTACTTGGCCAAGAACATTTACTGGAGTAGAACATTTATGCAGATGGAGTTTTCCATAGATATAAATGTATAGGGTCAAATGAACCTCCTATGGAGAGATTTTTCTCATTTCAATTTTTACTCACAGAGCCTAGATTATGGGCAGCTGGCATAAACTGATTGGCATCCTTGGAAGATTAAAACCAGGATTCTCCTTGAAGATGATTGTATAAAAATGTAGCTTATGAGGGGTGACAATGTGATTGGGAAAACCATATGGACCACACTCCACTTTGTCCAGTGTATGGATGGATGAGTAGAAAAACAGGGGCAAAAAAAAAAAAAAAAAAAAAGGCACCCAGTATTCTTTTCTTCTTTAATTTTTACTCATTATTTTTGTGTGTGTGGTAATGAAAGTGTTCAAAAATTAATTTTGGTGATGAATGCACAACTATATAATGGTACTGTGAACAACTGAGTGTACGCTTTGTATGACTGCATGGTATGTGAATATATCTCAATAAAATTGAATTAAAAAAAAACAGGATTCTCTCTATCATTTTAATGTATCACTGAGTCTCGGTTATGATTTTGGTAACCCCAGGTACTGTGACAATTGCTTTAGGAACTGGGATTAGCTTATTTTCTAATTTGGGTGTGAGGCCAGGGTTATAATAATCTTGAGATTCCTATGAATTTTTTGGACTCTTCCAAAGTTAGCCTATAATTTATGAAGCACTAAAGAAACTACATCCATTCTAGAGATGGACAGCCCAGGCTGAAGCTGCTGAGGAAACCCCAACTTTTTCTAGGCATTGAGAACCCTACCAGCAGGCACTGAGTGATACAGGAAATTGGAGAGAATGAACTTTGGATTTTAGTTTTTTAAAAAAATTTTAACTCTCTAGAACAAAGAATCTGATTTCAGACTTTATTTTCTTTGGACTTTAGTTTGTAAAGTGATTAAATGGTTGGACTGAAATTCCTTTCCAGGAATTTTTAAATGTTAGGGTTTATATTCAAACTTGGGGCACCTTTGTGTTGGCAGTCTATGATTAAAATATCTTCATGGTGTTGTTTGATTTCTTTAACCTGTTATGTGCTCTATTGGACAATATGGTTGTACACAATTTGGAATGGGAAATTGGGAATGGATTTTCAGCTTGACTACATTAGCCTTGGAGGAAATTTAATTGCTCTATGGTTCTCACAAATCTCAGAGTTTCTTTCTATTTTGGGGGTGGATTTACAGTGCCTATTAGTAATCTCATGATTATTCCCAAAGGAGCAGTAGTTGGCATCGGGAGAATGGCCAGTGGGAGCAGGACTGTTCTCATAGATTGCTGATCTCTTTCCCTGAGGGTATAGCCACACTGCAGGTGGGAAAGCAAATAGCTAGCTGTCGTGGCCTAAAAATGTGCCATTCAGATCTGCTACGGGGAGCCTAGTTGATAGAAGTCCCAATTGCCACTGCTCTGGATCCAAGAACGTATTCATTGACACCACACTCCCCTGGGATGGTGAGCATGGTGAGAGGACTTGTGTAGGCCAATTCCTGTCCTATGTGGAACTTCTCTAGCAGGTGATTGGCTTGAGGACTCCCCACAGACCTGTCCAAAAATTTCTTAGAACGGCACCTTGCCTACCCCATCATTCTTCCTTCTTCCTTTCCCTCCACAGGTGTCAGACCTGCTCCCCGGCCTGAGGTTCTCTGTACTTACTAAAGCTTCTTTCCTTTACCCTGCACAGGCATTTCTCCCAATAAGTCTCTTACACATCTAAAACCATCTTGCTTTTCAGAGGATCTGAACTAACACACTGAGGAATGTTGGGGAGGATAAAAGTATTTTAAATTGTAGAGTTAAAATGAAATGCTTATGGGACCGACCTCTTGCCATCCTCACCTCCCACACCCCAGGTTCCATTGGATGCATTTTGCAAACTACTTCATAATACCAAGTATGAAACAAATGTGGTTTTGCTGTGAGAAGAAAAATAAAAAATGGTATTTTAGGGAATTTTGACAAGAAAAGATTAAGGTTGAATCGGATCTCAAGACAAAAGGGAAGATATTAAAGATGATAAATAGAGGACAGGGATATAGTCACATTGTAAGCTAAAAAAGGAACGCTGCAAAAAGATTTAAATCTTTTTTTGCTCAAAAAAATAAAAAGTTGCAGGTAATATTCTGAAGCAGGGAATCTGTCATACTTATGAAAGGAAGCAATTAATGTAGGAAAAACTCTTAGAAGCATTTTCCAGGTCGGTATGAATAGTAACATCATTCCAGAGATAGTGCTAACTAGTCATGGGAAGGGAGAGACTGGAGACAGAAAATGATGCTACCTAGTTTTTGTAGCTAAAGGAAGGTCCAAGCTCAGGAAATGCAGGCCAGAGTGAAAGATACCACTGGGAGCGCTGTCACTCTGAAGATTGTTTCTATCTTTGAAGTACATTTTTAAAGGTTAAAAACCAATTTGTATTCAATATCCATGAGAAGTAAAATAAATGTGTTGATATATATATTTTTAAAGATTATGATAGCCTGGGGAGCTAGTCACACTTCAAATAATTTAACTCCCAAGCAATTAACCAAAGAACAAAATGATAGGAGAGAAAGTTCCCTAATTTATGTCAGGTTATGTTTGCTTAAAATTGAAAACTTTCGTAAGGTACACAAGGGAAGCTTGGGCCAAGATGATCACAGATTCAGAGGCTACACTGAAAAGTCAGAAGCAGTTTCCAGAGTTTGATGGATTTCAGGCAAGATATGTCAAAAGATAAGCTTGACACTGACAGCTGGACTCCTTTGAAAATTAAGCTTCAATGTACAAAGTTCTTCAGGTACCAATTTCTACTTTCACCTCTGCCTCCAAAAGCAGCCCCCACAGGACTCCACTTCAGCAAAGACCTGTCAAATCCCTCAATTGCTTTTATTACTGAATTCCTTCCGTAAATTCTGGCATTTGTGTTAAAATAACAAATTCATGTCTGATTGGTTTTTGAAGGAAGGAACTGCCTCAAAATTATTCACGTTTTCTTTAATATATAAATGAGCAGAAAGCTTAGGGGGAAAACAAATTTGTGAATTGAGTATTCGCTTTTTGTGTAGCTTCTTTAGTAAAAAAAAAAAACAAAAAAACCATGGAGACATTCATTATAGATTCTGCTTTTTTCACTTTCTAATATGATGGCTCCACTCTTCCTCATGCAAGTGTTTCACTCCCATTAATGTTAATGGAAGTCACTCTGGTGTAGCAAAGGGAGAATAGACCCCTTTGTCTTTTTAATTGGTCCTATAAAACAATAAATGAATGCACTATGTGAGTTCTGCCTGGAAATAAATTCTGGCCAGATATACTATGCTGCCCTTAAAAAACACATATTTTTTTTTAAGAAGATAATATGTAGCTTCTGGTTGGACATTGGCTAGGAACCAAATACATAAAAAAGTACATCAAGATTAAAGGGATAATAGGTAATTTTGTTCTTTAGGAAGATGATGTTACTAAGTGTGTCTGCAGAGCATGGGGCAGAATACAAAGTACACAGTGCCTGTTAAGATGAAGCAATTGCAACAGTGATTTAATGGAGGACAAGAAAGCAATTAACAGTGTAAAGTCATTGATGCGAAGGATAGACCTCGAGATTAGAATCTTATTAAAACAAAGGCTGGTACAACTTGATTATAATGAGTTAAGTTGAAATATCTCCAAAACAATCTCAGTATGCAGATATGGAAAAGAAAACATAATTTACCCTATTATTATACTTTGGGCCCCATAAGCTGCTGGCAGCAGTGGGATCTTTCACAGATCATATCTCAAACGAACTGGACAGGGGAGGCAACCAGGACTTAACTTGGCAGGTCTGGACTGAGGGGCTTGAGGGGCGTTCTCCCTATCATGACCACCTGCTCCAAAACGATAGCTCAAAGCATGATGATTTTGAGCAATCATATTAGGAACCTTTCTAGAAAGCAAGGCTTTTTGTTTGTTTGTTTGTCTGTTTTTGTTTTTTTATTCTTTTCTCTCTGACCTTTTCATAATAACATCACTAAGACTGTTTTGATGTAAGTGTAGAGAGGAGAAGTGGTTTGAGAATGAACTGAGCTGTCATTGCTTTATGATTTTCTTTCTGATTCAATATTTAAGATAAATATCATATGAGGAATAGTGAGAAATGAGGCAAAAAGGCACCAGACTAAAAGATTTAAAAAAAACAGTTTAAACTCTGCAATCAAGGAAAAGCTACCATTTTGATTTGTCCAACTCCTACCCTACAATTGGTATAAAAATCCATTTTAAAGAACTTAAGAACAAGTTAAATAATCTTTTCACTCAAATATGCACCATCTTTTACATCAAAATAGATTTAAATGAGATCCATTTTTTCCTTCAATTTTTAAAGGCTAATTTTACAACCATTTAATAAACTCCATATGCATATTTTATAAATTGAGACATATTTGCTTCTATTTTTAATGGAACTATTTCATGCATCCATGTTAAATAAAATGTTCTGTTAGATAAAGAAAACTGTGAGATGAGACAGTGAGTCAAAATTTGTGTATTTTCACAGAAGTTGTAGATGATAGGATCAAAATATCAATGAATTCTTATGAGGATTCTGACTTTAATATATTTATCAATTTACACTACCTCCAGCAGTGTAGACAAGTCTATATCCTTGTCATTACTTTATACTGGCAAACTTTCTAATTGTTGCCAATCAGGTGGGTGTGCAATGGTAGCTCTGATTTGCATTTCATGGATTACTAATGAAATTGAGCTCTATTCATGTTTAGTGACCATTCATATTTTCTCTTCTGTGAAGTGACTGTTAAAAGCCTTTAGCTCTTTTTTTCTTTGCATGTTGGTCCTTTTATTATTAATTTGTATGTTCTTTATATACTTTGGATTATAATCCTCTTTTAGTATAGTTGAGGCAGTATAGTACAGCACTGAAGTGGTTAAAAGAACAGACTCTGGAACAAGTATGCCAGGGTTTAGACTTGAGCAAGTTTCCTAACCTCTCTGGGCCACAGTTTGCTATCTATAATATGGGGATGACTACTATTATTTCACAGTATTGTTGTGAAAATTAAATGCATTAATATATGGAAAGTGTTTTGCACAGTATCTGGAGCATAACAGGCACTTTAAAAATTAATAAATAGTATTATTTGCTAGATATAGGTATGTAAAATATCTCCTGGTTTGTGGTTTATCCTATTTATTTATTTATTGGCTAATGAAGACTTTCTTTGAACATAAGTTTTCAATTTTAATGTAGTTTAATTAATTTTTTTATTAATCTTAATCCATTTCTCTATGGGTAGAAACCCACTGTAAATAGGACATCTTGAAGATGTTATTTTTAGTTAATGTGGGGCCCAACTGAAGCAGGATAGGCCTTAATCTGGATTACTGGAGGCCTTATAAAGTGAAGAAACCAGAAATTGGAGTCATAGAAGGCCACAGAGAAAAAAGGAATTCAGCGCGAACCCAGAAGAGAAAGGAGAGGATATTGGCATGTGAGGAGATCCAAAGAACCCCAAGGATTGCCAGCAAGCCAGCACCAGAATGCCAGTCTTTGGGGAGATAGCAAAATCTTTGCCAATGTCTTGATTTTGGACTTCTAGCTTCTGATCCAATGAGCCAATAAACTTCCATTGTTTAAGCCAACCCATTGTGTGGCATTTGTCATAGAAGCTTGGCAAACTAAGACAGAAGTCTTTTCCTTCCTCCAAAGTCATTAAGACGTTTTTGTATAGTGCCTTCTGAATATTTTTTTAATTCATTTTATTGAGATATAATCACATACCATGCAGTCATACAAAACAAAGTGTATATTCAATTGTTTACAGTATATTATATGGTTGTGCATTCATTACCAAACTAATTTTTCACACTTTCATTACCACACACACACAAATAATAAGAATAAAAATTAAAGTGAAACAGAGCAATTAAACTAGAAAAGAATGCTGGGTGCCTCTTTGTGTTTGTTTGTTTGTTTTTTTTCCTTCCCCCATTTTTCTACTCATCCAGCCATAAACTAGACAAAGGGGAGTGTGATCCATATGGCTTTCCCAATCACATTGTCACCCCCCATAAGCTACATTTTTATACAATCGTCTTCAAGATTCATGGGTTCTGGGTTGTAGTTTGATAGTTTCAGGTATCCACCACCAGCTACCCCAATTCTTTAGAACCTAAAAAGGGTTGTCTAAAGTGTGTGTAAGAGTGCCCACCAGAGTGACCTCTTGGCTCCTTTTGGAATCTCTCTGCTACTGAAACTTATTTCATTTCCTTTCACATCCCCCTTTTGGTCAAGAAGATGTTCTCCATCCCGCAACGCCAGGTGTAGATTCCTCCCTGGGAGTCATATTCCACATTGCCAGGGAGATTCATTCCCCTGGGTGTCTGATCCCAAGTAGGGGGGAGGGCAGTGATTTCACCTGCCAAGTTGGCTTAGCTAGAGAGAGAGGGCCACATCTGAGCAACAAAGAGGCATTCAGGAGGAGGCTTATAGGCACAATTATAGGGAGGCCTAGTCTCTCCTTTGCAGCAACAGTCTTCCCAAGGGCAAGTCCTGTGGTAGAGGGCTCAGCCCATCAAACCACCAGTCCCCTATGTCTGTGAGCACATCAGCAACCATTGAAGTGGGGAAGCCCAATACCCCTGCATTCTCTACCAGCTCCTCAAGGGGGCTTTGCATATTTTTTTTTTCATTTTTTTTCATTAATCCTTTTTTTTTTTTTGGATCAACTATATTAAAAAAAATTTAAAAAAAACCATACAATTAAAAAAAAATTTCAAACAAACCATAACAAGGGAGTAAGAAAAAGACAATTAAGACAATTACTTTACTTCCAACATGTTCCTACTCTACCCCAAGAAAATACCCTAATACAGCAACATTTCTGTGAACCTGTTCCTACTATACCCATCAGATATTAACAGACCTTAGTCATTCCTGGGCATTCCCAGAACGTCAAATTTACCCATGATAGGTTATCTGTTCATACTGGGTTATCATTCCCTACTTCCCCTACATTCTACATTATAAACCATTTGTTTTACATTTTTCAATGTTCACATTAGTGTTAGCATATAATATTTCTCTTTTTGTGCCTGGCTTATTTCGCTCAGCATTATGTCTTCAAGGTTCATCCATGTTGTCATATGTTTCACAACATCGTTCCTTCTTACAGCCGCGTAGTATTCCATCGTGTGTATATACCACATTTTATTTATCCACTCATCTGTTGAAGGACATTTGGGTTGTTTCCATCTCTTGGCAATGGTGAATAATGCTGCTATGAACATTGGCATGCAGATAACTGTTCATGTCACTGCTTTCAGATCTTCCGAGTATATACCGAGAAGTGCAATCGCTGGATTGAAGGGTAACTCTATATCTAGTTTTCTAAGGAAGTGCCAGACTGACTTCCAGAGTGGCTGAACCATTATACAGTCCCACCAACAATGAATAAGAGTTCCAATTTCTCCACATCCCCTCCGGCATTTGTAGTTTCCTGTTTGTTTAATGGCAGCCATTCTAATTGGTGTGAGGTGGTATCCCACTGTGGTCTTAATTTGCATCTCTCTAATAGCTAGTGAAGCTGAACATTTTTTCATGTGTTTCTTGGCCATTTGTATTTCCTCTTCAGAGAACTGTCTTTTCATATTTTTTGTCCATTTTATAATTGGCCTGTCTGTACTATCGTCATTGAGTTGTAGGATTTCTTTATATATGCAAGATATCAGTCTTTTGTCAGATACATGGTTTCCAAAATTTTTTTCCCATTGAGTTGGCTGCCTCTTCACCTTTTTGACAAATTCCTTTGAGGTACAGAAAATTCTAAGCTTGCGGGGTTCCCATTTATCTATGTTTTCTTTTGTTGCTTGTGCTTTGGGTGTGAAGTCTAGGAAGTGGCCACCTAATACAAGGTCTTGCAGATGTTTTCCTACATTATCTTCTAGGAGTTTTATGGTACTTTCTTTTATATTGAGATCTTTGGTCCATTTTGAGTGAATTTTTGTGTAGGGTGTGAGGTAGGGGTCCTTTTCCATTCTTTTGGATATGGATATCCAACTCTCCCAGTCCCATTTGTTGAAAAGAACTTTATGACCCCGTTCAGTGGCTATGGAGGCCTTATCAAAGATCAGTCAGCCGTAGATCTGGGGGTCTAGCTCCAAATTATCAATTTGATTCCATTAATCAATATGTCTATCTTTGTGCCAGTACCACGCTGTTTTGACAACTGTGGCTTTATAATAAGCTTCAAAGTCAGGGAGTGTAAGTCCTCCCACATTTTTTTCTTTTTTAGAGTGTCTTTAGCAATTCGAGGCATCTTCTCTTTCCAAATAAATTTGATTAGTAGCTTTTCCAAGTCTGCAGAGTAGTTTGTTGGAATTTTGATTGGGATTGCATTGAATCTGTAGATGAGTTTGGGTAGAATTGACATCTTAATGACATTTAGCCTTCCTATCCATGAACATGGAATACTTTTCCATCTTTTAAGGTCCCCCTCTATTTCTTTAAGTAGAGTTATGTAGTTTTCTTTGTATAGGTCTTTTACATTTTTGATTAAGTTTATTCCTAGATACTTGATTTTTTTAGCTACTATTGAAAATGTTATCTTTTTCTTGAGTGTCTCTTCACTTTGTTCATTTCTAGCATATAGAAACATTACTGACTTACGTGCATTAATCTTGTATCCCGCTACTTTGCTAAATTTGTTTATTAGCTCTAGTAGCTGTATCGTCGATTTCTTGGGGTTTTCCAGATATAAGATCACATCATCTGCAAACAATGACAGTTTTACTTCTTCTTTTCCAATTTGGATGACTTTTATGTCTTTGTCTTGCTGGACTGCCCTGGCTAGCACTTCCAGCACAATGTTGAATAACAGTGGTGACAGCGGGCATCCTTGTCTTGTTCCTGATCTTAGAGGGAAGGCTTTCAGTCTCTCACCATTGAGTACTATGCTGGCTGTGGATTTTTCATATACGCTCTTTATCATATTGAGGAAGTTTCCTTCAATTCCTACCTTTTGAAGTGTTTTTATCAAAAAGGGATGTTGGATTTTGTCAAATGCTTTTTCAGCATCTATTGAGATGATCATTTGATTTTTCCCTTTTGATTTGTTAATGTGTTGTAATACATTGATTGATTTTCTTACGTTGAACCATCCTTGCATGCCTGGAATGAACCCCACTTGGTCATGGTGTATGATTTTTTTAATGTGTATTTTGTTGAGAATTTTTGCATCTGTATTCATTAGGGAGATAGGCCTGTAGTTTTCCTTTTTTGTAGCATCTTTGCCTGGTTTTGGTATTAGATTGATGTTAGCTTCATAAAATGAGTTAGCTAGTGTTCCATTTTCTTCGAAGTTTTGAGAGAGTTTAAGTAAGATCGGTGACAGTTCTTTTTGGAAAGTTTGGTAGAATTCCCCTGTGAAGCCATTGGGCCCTGGGCATTTATTTGTGGGAAGCTTTTTGATGATTGATTGGATCTCTTTGCTTGTGACTGGTTGGTTGAGGTCTTCTATTTGTTCTTTGGTCAGTCTAGGTTGTTCATATGTTTTCAGGAAATTGTCCATTTCCTCTACATTATCGAGTTTGTTGGCATACAGTTGTTCATAGTATCCTCTTATAATTTTTTAAATTTCTTCAGGATCTGCAGTAATGTCACCTTTCTCATTCATTATTTTGTTTATATGGGTCTCCTCTCTTTTTGACTTTCTCAGTCTAGCTAGGGGCTTGTCAATCTTGTTGATCTTCTTGAAGAAACAAATTTTGGTGCTATTTATCCTCTCTATTGTTTTTTTGTTCTCTATGTCATTTATTTCTGCTTTAATCCTTGTTATTTCTTTTCTTCTACTTGGTTTAGGATTGGTTTGCTGTTCATTTCCTAGCTTCTTCAGTTCATCCATTAGTTCTTTGATTTTGGCTCTTTCTTCCTTTTTAATGTATGCATTTAGTGCTATAAATTTCCCCCTTAGTACTGCTTTTGCTGCATCCCATAAGTTTTGGTATGTTGTGTTCTCATTTTCATTTGTCTCCATATATTTACCAATTTCTCTTGCTATTTCTTCTTTAACCCACTGATTGTTTAGGAGTGTGTTGTTTAACCTCTAGGTATTTGAATATTCTAAGTCTCTGATTATTATTGACTTCTAACTGTATTCCATTGTGGTCAGAGAATATGCTTTGAATAATTTCAATCTTTTAAAATTTATTGAGGCTTCTTTTATGTACCAGCATATGATCTATCTGGAGAAAGTTCCGTGAGCACTAGAGAAGAATATGTATCCTGGTGATTTGGGATGTAATGTTCTATATATATCTGTTAAATCCAATTCATTTATCAGATTGTTTAGGTTTTCAATTTCCTTATTGGTGTTCTGTCTGGTTGAAATGTCTATAGGAGAGAGTGATGTGTTGAAGTCTCCCACAATTAATGTGGAAACAACTGCTCCCTTTAGTTTTGCCAGTGTTTCTCTCATGTATTTTGTGGCACATTGATTGGGTGCATAAACATTTATGATTGTTATTTCTTCTCATTGAATTGACCCTTTTATTAGTATGTAGTGGCCTTCTTTGTCTCTCATAACATCCCTGCATTTAAAGTCTATTTTATCTGAGATTAATAGTGCTACAGCTGCTTTTTTTGGCTGTAGCTTGGATGAAGTATTTTTTCCCATCCTTTCACTTTCAATTTCTTTGTGTCTCTGTGTCTAATATGAGTTCTTGTATGCAACATTATTGATGGTTCATTTTTTTTTTTGCTCCATTCTGCCAATCTATATCTTTTGATTGGGGAGTTTAATCCATTTACAAAGCCATTTCTTGAATCAGCTATCTTATCCTTTGATATATGTTTGTCAGATATATTTTTTCCCTCTCTCTGTTAATGTCCTTTAACGTACCCATAACGAATCTCTTTAGTACTGAACTTTCTCCATATCTCTCTCTCCTTTCTTTGTTTCTCTGTCGGTAGGGCACCCTTTAGTATCTCAAGTAGGGCAGGTATCTTGTTAGCAAATTCTCTCAGCATTTGTTTTTCTGTGAAAAATTTAAGCTGTCACTCAAATTTGAAGGAGAACTTTGCTGGATAAAGAATTCTTGGTTGGCAATTTTTCTCTCTCAGAATTTTACATATGTCAGCCACTGCCTTATCACCTCCATGGTGACTGGTGAGTAGTCACTACTTAGTCTTATGCTGTTTCCTTTGCATGTGGTGAATTGCTTTTCTCTTCCTGCTTTTAGAACTTGCTCCTTCTCTTCTGTATTTGACAGTGTGATCAGAATATGTCTCAGAGTGGGTTTATTTGGATTTATTCTATTTTGAGTTCGATGGGCAGTTATGATTTGTTTATTTATGGTTTTTAGAAGATTTGGGAAGTTTTCCCCAACAATTTCTTTGAATACTCTTCCTAGACCTTTACCCTTCTCTTCCCCTTCTGGAACACCAATGAATCTTATATTTGGATGTTTTATATTATCTATCCTATCCCTGAGGTTCATTTTGATTTTTTCAATTTTTTTCCCCATTCTTTCTTTTGTTCTTTCATTTTCCATTCTGTCATCCTCCAGGTCACTGATTTGCTGTTCAGCTTCCTCTAGTCTTGTACTATGAGCATCCAGAATCTTTTTCATTTGGTCAACAGTTTCTTTTATTTCTGTAAGATCATCTTTTTTTCAATTTACTCTTGCAATTTCTTCTTTATGCTTTTCTAAGGTCTTCTTCATGTCTTCTATATCTTGTACCATGCTCTTCTTCATGTCCTTTGTATCCTGTGCCATGCTCTCATTCATCTTTAATTCTTTGATTAATTGCTCCAAGTACTGTTTCTCCTCTGATCTTTCAATTTGGGTATTTGGGTTTGGGTGACCCATATCATCTGGTTTTTTCATATGCTTTAAAATTTACTGTTGTTTTTGGCCTCTTGGCATTTGCTTAACTTGATAGAGTTCTTTTAGGATATGTAGACTGATTCAAACCCTTATCTTTAATTTGTCAGATCTACAGCTTTATGGAGTAACTTTCTTTAACTAACCAGCAGGTGGCGTCTGTGAGCCACCTATTCCCCCAAAGCCAGTTCTCCCCCACTTTGTCTTTGTGGTCAGTGGGGGTGTGAGTCTTGTGGGGTCCAATTGGTGCACCAAACTTGCGTGTGTAGTTGGTGTTGCCCACCCTGCATATGGGGTGTGTGTCTGAGCCGTTAGGGAGTGGGGGGCGGTGTGCCAGTTTGAATGTATCGTCCTCCAAATGTCATTATCTTTGATGTAGTCTTGTGGGGCAGACGGTTTGGTGCTGATTAGATTTGCTTGGAATGTGCCCCACCCAGCTGTGGGTGAAGACTCTGATGAGATGTTCCCATGGAGGCATGGCCCCACTCATTTAGGGTGGGCCTTGATCAGTGGAGCCATACAAATGAGCTGACTGAAAGAGAGGGAACTCAGTGCAGCTGTGAGTGACGTTTTGAAGAGGAGCAAGCTTGCTAGAGAGGAACGTCCTGGGAGAAAGCCATTTTGAAACCAGAACTTTGGATCAGACGCCAGCCACGTGCCTTCCCAGCTAACAGAGGTTTTCCGGATGCCGTTGGCCATCCTCCAGTGAAGGTACCCGATTACTGATGTGTTACCTGGGACACTTTATGGCCTTAAGACTGTAACTGTGTAGCCAAATAAACCCCCTTTTTATAAAAGCCAATCCATCTCTGGTTTTGCATTCTGCAGCATTAGCAAACCAGAACAGGCAGCTTTAATAATCAAATCTCCCTGGTGTTCCTAGAGATTTAAAGCTGCTGCAATAGTCTAATCCTTCAGTTCAGTCTTGCCAAGTTTGTCTCTGCTGCTGACCCACAAGTCCTTGGTATTGTCATATGGTCCCTGGGACTTGTGAGTGGGTCCCTCTTTCAAGCTGTGCACTCCTAGGTCCTCTGCTGAGGGACAGCTGTGCTATGTCACAGGTAAGTGCCATCCCCCAAGTGAGGTTCTGGGCTGCAGGGCTGTGTAGGGGCGTTTCCAGTCTGCTAAAAGGGTGGCTGGATGGGGCGTGTTAATTTCCCCCTTTTCACACAGCTCTACCTTCCCAGCTCTGGGACAATTAGCTGAGGGTGTGGGAAAGGCTACTGTCCATGCCTAATATTGTGGTGTGAGCATGTGTTGTTAGAAACACTTCCTGTCACACTGGGTTGTTTGGGGCAGCTCTGGGCTGTGGCCCGGGGGCCGGGCAGGAGTGTTTCCTGCTGACCGGGAAGATGGCTGTAACGGGATGCCCTCCTTTTCTTGGGAAGTTGTGGTGTTTAGCAAATTTTCTCAGCCACTGGACTTATTGCCATGTGTCTCAGAGCTCTCTTAGCTCTGCTCTTGCCTGGGCCCAAATTGTAAGTCTTTGAGGCTTTCTGTAATGGGCTTCTTAGAGTAATTGTTTTAGAAAAAGAGAAAAATATTAAAAAAAAAAAAAAAAGAAAGGCCCTCCTTGCAGAGCTAATGGGCTACTGAAATGCTAAGAGATAAGGAGATTAGGGCCATTAAGGAACAATCAGGAAAGCAGAGTAACCAGCTCTTCAGACAAGGAACCTCACCTTCTGGATTTGCATATGAGCCTGACCCTGCCTGAGCCCTGCCCTTCCCAGTTCTATGTTCACCAGAACTCCAAAAAGTCTCCGCTTTTATTTTTGAGTTTTCCTTGCTGTTTTTGCTAGCCCTATCTCCTCTCCGCTGGGCTGACTGCTCCCGGATTCTCCAGTGTCTGGTCTCAGTCTATCTATGTTTGGAGTTTGGATCAGCTGTCTGAGGTTTCAATAAGAGCCACAACTGCAGTTCTCCCTCCTCGTTCCCAGCACTGACGGCCCCTCCTTCTACGGGACTGAGCCTGGTAGGGAGGGGTGTGGGTCCCCTGGCCGTGAGAACTTACAGATTTCACTGATCTCTGCTATTCCTTGCATTCGTGAGTGTTGTATGAAGCATGCCCAAATTGCTCACCGGTGTCCAGTCCACGCAGTTCCTGGCTTTCTACCTACTGCCCTGGAGGAGTAACTAAAACCTACACCTCACCACTCTGCCATCTTGCCTCCTCTCTACTCGCCTTCTAAATATTTTATACTGCCTTACATATTTAGATTTTTAAACCAGAGAGAATTAATTTTAATTTTTAGATTTAATGTGAGGTAGGGCCCAATTTCTTTTCTTTTTTCTTTTTCTTTTTTTTTTTTTTTTGAATATGGACAACCAATTTTCCAGGGCTATTTATTGGAAAGTCCGTTCCTTTCCCACTTTTCTACAATGTCAACTCCGTCATGAAACAAGTCTCTGGACATGTGTATATTCTCAAGTTTTTCCTATTTAGTTCATTTATCTGTTCCTGTGCCAATATCACATTGTCTTCAACACTATAGCTTTATAATTCTTGAAATCCTGAGATGCAGACCTTGTAACTTTCATCTTCTTCTTTGGTAGTGTCTTGGATAGTACTGACCCCATAGTCAAGTTTTTATGGAAGACTGATATTTACTTTAGTGAGGGGGACTATTAATCTAATGGGATTATTTTATAATAACCTACGTAGTTCTTGAGCTTCTTTCAACCATCAGCTATGTAAAAAATAGTTTTTTTTTTACAAAGATGATTTGTTACAGTAAATCAAAATACAAAATAAAATACAAAAATAAAAGTAAAAATCATGCTAAGTTCCACATCTCAAGACAATCACTGTCAATAATTTTTGCACATCTTCCAGACTTTTCTGAAATACTTACATCTAGAAGATACATTAATAGTCAAAGTTTTGCATAGTGTTTCAAATAATGCATTGTGTTATGCCACTTGCTTTTTTTTCAACTTGGCAACACATTGTGGAGTTCTTTCCCTGTCAATGACTACTTTTTAACAGTAGTTAAATAACAACCCCCAAGTTGTGGCTTGTAACTAACTACAAATATGTATTTCTTGTTTACATTATGTGTTAGGGTCAGGGGATCACCTGTTTGGGTTCTGCTTTGTGTGTCATCTCATTCCAGAATTCAGCCACTATTTAGGACAGAGGCAGAGGGAAAAGGGCAAGATAGGAGTGGAAATAAGTAATGGCACTAAAATGACTTGGATACGGTGTGTATTATCTCCACTCACATTTGTGTGGCCAAAGTGGGACACAAAGCTGAGCTTGAGATTAATGAGGTAGGGAAGTACCCAACTCCCACAGAAGACACTGCCAGGCAGCCCTCTTACAGGGGAGGGGAGAGCAAATTTGGGGACAATATAACAATGTTGCACCCTGGTTATATGGTTATATAGTATTTCATTGTATAAATCAAATAGTGCAAACTGGTGTTTTATAAACCAAATATGTATATATGAAAATCCCTCACAGTATTTTCTTTAATTAAGTTAAAATTTAAAATCTGGAGATTCAACCTCAAATTCCAATTTCCAGCTTTTTCCTGAGAAACTGAAAAATCTGGCAGTCTGGCTCTGTATTCCCTCATGGCAACAAGTAGCTGGAGCTGAGAGTGACTGTTTCCTTAAGAAGGCCCATGTGCTCCCGTTCTCTATAATTCCAATCACTCCCTATTGTCTCATCTCTGACATAACTTCTCTCATTTAACTAATCTTCATGGTTCGTCTAGGCATTTACGTTTTTGATATCTGCACAGATAAACTGTAATTTAACTTATTTCCCTCTGTTTAACATTTAGGATATTTTTACTTTTTCATTATTATATAAAATGCTGCAATCAACAGCCTTGAGTCTACCCTTGAATGCTTGTTCAATAACTTCAATTCCTAGGAAAGATTGCTACATAAATGTACATTCCAGATTTGGATAAATATTGCTAAACTGTCCCTCCACCAATATGCGATCATGCCTATTTCTTCAAATACTACTAGCAACACAAAATTAATTTGTTTCTTCTTTGCTTACCTAATAGGTCATAAATGATCACTCATTTTAGTTATCAGCAAAGTTGAATGTATTTTCACATGCTTATAGGCCATTCCTATTTCTTTCTTTGGTGTGTATGTATGAGAATTGTCTATACATTTTCCCGTGCCTAGTTTTCTATGGTCATATTCATTTTAAAATTAATTAATCCAGACTCTAAATTTTAGTGATATTTACTCTTATACACGTTCTAAAGAGTTTTCCAGTTTGGTTGGAGGCTTTCACTTTGTTGAAGTGTTTTTGATAATATAATGTATATTTCTGTGTTACAGCCATCAGTATTTTTCTTTGAGGGTTTTTCCTATTGAAAGTTTGAAAAAGTACTTCCTTGCATTTTTATCTAAGATATTTACGTATGTCTTTTATGATAAACTGTTTGATCCATCTGGAACTTATTTTAATTTAAGGAATGATTTTCAAAATCAGATTTTTTTAAAACCATATCTAGCCAACTTTATGGACACTATTATTGAAAAGTCTACTTATTAGACATTCTTCATTTATTATTGCACTAAATTACCATATATATTTGTGCCTGTTTATATATTCTTTATTCTACTGATTTGTGCATTTAGTTCAAGCCCCACATTGTTTTAATTTCTATAGTTTTATGTTTTAATATCCAGACTAATTGTTCTTTTTCCAATATTGTTTTCATTATTCTTTTTCCAAAACTTTACTAGATAATTGTATGCTTTTATTGTTACAAATAAACTATGGAATCATTTTGTTAAGTTGTCCTTTTACTGTGCTATCTTTGTCAGATTCTGCATCATGATTATACTTGCTTCAGAAAAAAAATTGACTTCTTTCTCTATGTGCTGGAACAGTTTAATTGGCATTGGCTTTGCTTTTTTTTTTCTTTCTTTTTTTTTTTTTATTAAATTCAGTTTTAATGAAATACATTCACACACCATACAATCATCCATGGTATACAATCTACTGTCCACAGTATGATAACATAGTTATGTGTTCATCACCACAATCCATCTCTGAACATTTTCCTTACATCAGAAAGAACCAGAACAAGAATAAAAAATAAAAGTGAAAAAAGAACACCCAAATCATCCCCCCATCCCACCCCATTTGTCCTTTAGTTTTTATCCCCATTTTTCTACTCATCCATACACTAGATGAAGGGGGTGTGATCCACAAGGTCTTCACAATCACACTGTCACCCCTTGTAATCTACATTATTATATAATTGTCTTCAGGAGTCCAGACTGCTGGGTTGGAGTTTGGTAGTTTCAGGTATTTACTTCTACCTATTCCAATACATTAAAACCTAAGAGGTGTTATCCATATAGTGCATAAGAATGTCCACCAGAGTGACCTCTTGACTCCATTTGAAATCTCTTGGCCACTGAAACTATTTCGTCTCATTTTGCATCCCCCTTTTGGTCAAGAAGATACGCTCAGTCCCACGATGCCGGGTCCACATTCATCCCTGGGAGACATATTCTGCATTGCCAGGGAGATTTACACCCCTGGGAGTCGGGTCCCACGTAGGGGGGAGGGCAGTGAGTTCACCTGTCGAGACGGCTCAGTTAGAGAGAGAGAGGGCCACATCTGAGCAACAAAGAGGTACTCAGGGGGAGAGTCTTAGGCACCATTACATGCAAGTTTAGACTCTCCTTTATGGTAATGAGCTTCATAAGGGCAAGTCCCATGCTCGAGGGCTCAGCACATCAAACTGCCAGTCCCAATGTTTGTGACAACATCAACACCAGTCCAGGTGAGGATGTCCAACACATCCGCACCTTCCCCCAGATACTCACGGCTGGGGAGGGGGAGGTTGTAAATATGTTTTTTATTATCTGCTCAAATTACTCTGGGATGTGTCACTATTTCACTCCAGCCTACAGTAACCTACCGTATCTCACATCCTATTCAAAGTTCCATACAATTGTGGTGTTTGAACAAATCGACTGTAGAGTTGTACCGTTCAGAAAATTTAGATCCTGTACCAAATAGATATCTATTCCCTTGGTCTCACATGGAAGTTGAAGTTTTAAAACATAATCAGTTTCAACCTTTACCCTTTGGCCTGGCTTGCCCTGGTCTTAACCAGACCTGCTTCATTCATATCACTAATTGAAGTCTGGGCTCTTTTTCAGCTTTTTTTTTTTTTTGACAGTGGCTGTATGCACTAATACTGACATTCATATCTGCCGAGCTCTAGCTCTGAGTTTCAGGTGTCTCAGAGATATGCATTGTTCCAGAGACCAATCAGGTTATACGCTAGGGGATCAGCATCTCAAAGTTTAGAGATAGGCGTTACAATTCAGGGATAGAGTTAACTGCTGTAAGAGCTTACAATCTAGGGACTATTACAATTATTATGTCCACGTTAGGCTATGTTCTAAGATTCAATTCTGAGTTTACACATTGTAGTTAGTCCACATTGATGAGGCATCATCCCTCTCACCATGTTTTCTCCAACACTTTTACTCCTATATATATATTTTCCTACAATTTTATAGTTATATTCACATACCATACATTTATCCACAGTGTACAATCAGTTGTTCATGGTATCATCATAAAGTTGTACATTTATCACCACAATCAGCAGTTGAACATACTGATTACTACAAGAAAAATTGTTTTTTTTTTTTAGCAATAAGAAAAAATGATAAAAAGAAAAATAACGTCATACAATACAATATACTAGTAAGGACAGCAAATAACACCGCTACCAAGAATCCCATATTCCTCCCCTATATCCCCCTCTCATATACATTTAGCACTGGCATATTGCCTTTGTTACATTTAGTGGAGGTATATTACAATGTTACTGGTGACCATAGACTCCAGTTTGCTCTGATTATGTTTTTTCCTGAATACCATCCCCTTTTCAAATTTCTACATGGTTGACATTCATTTGCTTTCCCACATGCAAAAACATTTTTATATTTGTATATTTAGTAACAGCCATTGGCCACTCCAGTTTTTGCCATGTTATACAGTCCGAGTCTTTATCATCTATCTTTACCTCTGGTGTCATACATTTCCCTATCCCACCTCTTTCAGCTTTACTCACAGACATCTTTGTTCAGTGTACTTACAATATTGTGCTACCATCACACAGTATTATGCTATCTATTTCTGGATCTACACAATCAATTCTAAACATTCTGTAGTCCTTCAGCATCAAATGGCTGGTCTCTGCCCTCTTTCTACCTCCTGGTTGCCTGTGCTGTCATCTTTTAACTCCCAAAGTTTGTTCATTAATGTCTGTTCATATTAGTGACACCATACAGAATCTGTCCTTTTATTTCTGGCTAACTTCACTCAACATAATGTCCTCAAGGTTCATCCACATTATTACATGATCCATGTCTTTGTTCTGTCTTACAGCTGCGTAATATTCCATCATGTGTATATACCACAGTTTGTTTATCCACTCGTCCTTTGATGGACATTTGGGCTGTTTCTATCTCTTGGCAATTGTGAATAATGCTGCAATAAACATCGGTTTACAAATGTCTGTTTGTGTCTTAAGTTTCAGTTCCTCTGAGTATATACCTAACAATGGAATAGCTGGGTCATATGGCAAATCTATATTCAGCTTCCTGAGGAACCTCCATACTGTCTTCCAGAGTGGTTGCACCATTCTACATTCCCACCAAGAATGAATAAGTGTGCCTCTTTCTCCACATCCTCTCCAGCACTTGTCATTTTCTGTTTTTTGGATAATGGCCATTCTGGTAGGTGTGAGATGATATCTCATTGTGGTTTTGATTTGCATTTCCTTAATAGCCAGTGAAGTTGAGCATTTTTTCATATGCTTTTGAGCCATTTGTATTTCCTCTTCAGAAAAATGTCTGTTCATGTCTTTTGCCCATTTTTTAATTGGATTGTTTGTCTTTCTGTTATTGAGATGCAGGATTCCTTTATATATTCGGGATATTAAACCCTTATCTGATATGTGGTTTCCAAATATCATCTCCCATTGTGTAGGTTGCCTTTTGACTTTTCTGACAAAGTCCTTTGATGCACAAAAGTGTTTAATTTTGAGGAGATCCCATTTGTCTATTTGTTCTTTGGTTGCTCGTGCCTTGGGTGTGAGGTCTAAGAAACCACCTCCTTTCACAAGATCTTTAAGATATTGCCCTACATTTTCTTCTAAGAGTTTTATGGTCTTGGTGCTAATGTTTAGGTCTTTGATCCACTTTGAGTTAATTTTAGTATAAGGTGTGAGATGGACATCCTCTTTCATTCTTTTGGAAATGGAGATCCAGTTCTCCAAACACCATTTATTGAACAGGCTGCTCTTTCCCAGTTGCTTCTGCTTCACTGCCTTATTAAAGATCAGTTGTCCATAGATGCGAGGGTCTACTTCTGAACACTCAATTCAATTCCATTGATCAGTATATCTGTCCTTATGCCAGTACCATGCTGTTTTGAGCACTGTAGCTTTGTAATATGCCTCAAAGTCAGGTAGTGTCAGACCTCCCACTTCATTCCTCTTTCTCAAGATATTTTTGAGAAATTCAGGCACCTTACCCTTTCAAATAAATTTAGTTATTGGTTTTTCTATTTCTGTAAAGTAAGTTGTTGGGATTTGAATTGGTATTGCATTGAATCTGTAAATCAGTTTAGGTAAAATTGCCATCTTAACTATATTTAGTCTTCCAATCCATGAACATGGTATGTTCTTCCATTTTTTCAAGTTTTGTTCAATTTCTTTTAGCAGTTTCTCATAGTTTTCTATGTAAAGGTCTTTTGTGTCCTTGGTTAAGTTTATTCCTAAATACTTGATTCTTTTGGTTGTTATTGTAAATGGGATTTTTTTTCTTGATTTCCTCCTCTTGTTGCACATTACTTGTGTATAGGAACACTACAGATTTTTGCATGTTGATCTTGTAGCCTGCTACCTTGCTGTATTCATTGACTAGTTCTAGTAGCTTTGCTGTAGATTTTTCTGGATTTCCTACATATAGAATCATGTCATCTGCAAATAGTGAAAGTTTTACTTCTTCCTCTCCAATTTGGATGCCTTTTATTTCTTTTTCATGCCTAATTGCTCTAGCTAGAACTTCCAGCACAATGTTGAATAACAATGGTGATAGTGGGCATCCCTGTCTTGTTCCTGATCTTAGAGGAAAAGCTTTCAGTCTCTCCCCATTGAGTGTGATGTTAGCTGTGGGTTTTTCATATATTGCCTTTATCATATTGAAAAAGTTCCCTTCTATTCCTATCCTTTGAAGTGTTTTCATCAGGAAAGGATGTTGAATTTTGTCAAATGTCTTTTCTGCATCAATCGAGATGATCATGTGGTTCTTCTGCTTTGATTTATTGATGTGGTGTATTACCTTAATTGATTTTCTTGTGTTGAACCAGCCTTGCATACCTGGAATAAATCCCACATGGTCATGGTGTATAATTCTTTTAATGTGCTGCTGGATTCGATTTGCGAGTATTTTGTTGAGGATTTTTGTATCTATATTCATTAAAGAAATTGGTCTATAATTTTCTTTTTTTTTGTAGTATCTTTGTCTGGTTTTGGTATTAGGGTGATGTTGGCTTCATAGAAAGAGTTAGGTAGCTTTCCCTCTTCTTCAGTTTTTTTGAAGAGTTTGAGCAGGATTGGGACTAATTCGTTGTTGAATGCTTGGTAGAATTCACATGTGAAACCATCTGGTCCTGGGCTTTTCCTTTTTGGGAGCTTTTTGATGACTGACTCAATCTCTTTACTTGTGATTGGTTTGTTGAGGTCATCTATTTCTTCTTGAATTCATGTTGGTTGTTTATGCTTTTCTAGGAAGTTGTCCATTTCATCTAAGTTGTCTAGTTTATTAGCATATAGTTGCTCATAGTATCTTCTCACTATCTCTTTAATTTCTGCAGGGTTGGTAGTTATATTTCCTTCCCCATTTCTGATTGCATTTATTTGCATCTGCTCTCTCTCTTTTTTTTTGTTAGCCTAGCCAGTGGTCCATCGATTTTATTGATTTTCTCAAATAATCAACTTCTGGTTTTGTTGATTCTCTCTATTGTTTTCCTGTTACTCAATTGCATTTATTTCTGCTCTAATCTTTGTTATTTCTTCCCTTCTGCTTGCTTTGGGGTTAGTTTGCTGTTCTTTCTATAATTTCTCCAGGTGAGCAGTTAACTCTTCAATTTTTGCTCTCTCTTCTCTTTTAATATAGGCATGTAGGGCAATAAATTTCCCTCTCAGCACCGCCTTTGCTGCATCCCATAAGTTTTGATAAGTTGTGTTTTCATTGTCATTTGCCTCAAGGTATTTACTAATTTCTCTTGTAATTTCTTCCTTTACCCACTGGTTTTCTAAGAGGGTGTTGTTTAGCCTCCATATGTTTGTGAATTTTATGACCTTCTGCCTTTTATTCATTTCCAACTTCATTCCATTGTGGTCTGAGAAAGTGTTTTGTATAATATCAATATTTTTAAATTTGTTGAGGCTTGCTTTGTGACCCAACATGTGGTCTATCCTAGAGAATGTTCCATGAGCACTTGAGAAAAAAGTGTATCCTGCTGTTGTTGGATGTAGTGTTCTATAAATGTCTGTCAAGTCTAGTTCATTTATCATACAATTCAACATCTTTGTTTCTTTAGTGATCCTCTGTCTAGATGTTCTATCCATTGATGAGAGTGGTGTATTGAAGTCTCCAACTATTATTGTAGAGGTATCAATTTCTCCTTTCAGTGATCGCAGTGTTTGCCTCATGAATTTTGGGGCATTCTGGTTTGGTGCATAAATATTTATGACTGTTATGTTTTCTTGATGAATTGACCCTTTTGTTAATACATAGTGTCCTTCTTTGTCTCTTTTAATTGTTTCGCTTTTGAAGTCTAACTTGTCTGATATTAATACAACTACTCCCACTTTTTTTCTGGTTGTTGTTTGCATGAAATATCTTTTTCCAACCTTTCACTTTCAGTCTATGTTTGTCCTTGTGTCTAAAGTGAGTTTCTTGTAGACAGCATATAGATGGGTCCTGTTTTTTCATCCACTCTGCTAGCCTGTGTCTTTTTATTGGGGAGTTTAATCCATTTACATTTAGTGTTATTACTGTAAGGGCAGTACTTTCTACTACCATTTTGTTTTTTGGAATTTACATGTCATATCTTATTTTTTTCCTCTCCTTTTACCTTTCCTGATAATCTTCATTTCTGCACTCTTCTCCAACTCTCTCTCTCCTGTCTTCTCCTATCAGCCTGTAGCACTCCCTTTAGTATTTCTTGTAGTGCCGGTCTCTTATTCACAAACTCTCTCAGTGTCCTTTTGTCTGAAAATGTTTTAATCTCTCCCTCATTTTTGAAGGAAAGTTTTGCTGGATATAGAATTCTTGGTTGGCAGTTTTTCTCTTTCAATATCTTAACTATATCATGCCACTGTCTTCTTGCCTCCATGGTTTCTGCAGAGAAATCTGTACATAGTCTTATCGACTTTCCCTTGTATGTGATGGATCGCTTTTGTCTTGCTGCTTTCAGAATCCTCTCTTTGTCTTTGACATTGGACAATCTGACCAGTAAGTGTCTTGGAGTAGGTCTATTGGGATCTATTCTATTTGGGGTACGCTGTACTTCTTGAATCTCTAATTTTCTGTCTTTCATAAGAGATGGGAAATTTTCAGTGAATATGTCTTCTATTACTCTTTCTGCCCCCTTTCCCCTCTCTTCTCCTTCTGGGATACCCATAACACGTATATTTGTGCGTTTCATGTTGTCACTCAGCTCCCTAAGACCCTGCTCATATTTTTCCATTTTTTTCACCATCTGTTCTTTTGTGTGTATGAATTCGAATGACCTGTCTTCCAGTTCACTGATCCTTTCTTCTGCCTGTTCAAATCTACTGTTGTGTCCCTCTATTGTGTTTTTCATCTCCTCCATTGTGGCCTTCATTCCCATGAGTTCTGCCTTTTTTTTTTTTTTAAGTTTATGAATTCTTCTTTATGGTCATCCAGTGACTTCTTTATATCCTTCAGCTCTTTTGCTATATCTTCCTTCATCAAATTTATTTAGCATTAGTTGCCTCCACTCCTGTGTCTCAGCTAAGCTATTAATTTGTTCCTTTGGCTGGTCCATGTTTTCGTGTTTCCTGGTATGGCTTGTTATCTTAAGTTGTCTAGGCATCTGATTTTCTTGATTAGTTTATTTTGGAGCTTGTTTTCTATCTTTTACCTAGTGGTTTTCTTGTTGGTTGGCTTTGTTCTCTGGCCTCTGTTATTCAGTTCAACTTACTCTAGACCTCTAACTTGGGTTCTATTTAGTTGATCAGAATTTTTCCCCTCTTGTTTTTTCTGTTTCTTGCTCTGCCTCTATGTAACCTTTTTGTGAGTGGGTCTCCTCAGATATGGTTGACCCTAGTCAGATTTTCCCAGTCTAGTAAGGCATAGGTCTCATTGGGAGGGTATGGAGTTTTCCTGAGAATGAGACCCTCCTATGAAGCCTTTAGAATCGGTGCTTTTCCTCTCCTGTCCAGCAGGTGGCGCTTGCCAGCCCGCAGCTCCCCCACCAGTGTAAGGAGGTATGTAGACTTTAGTTCTCCTGGTGACTCTGATCCTGTCGGGGGCGTGGCTGACTGAAGCTGGAATCTGAATTCCAGCCCCTGGGGTCTGAGTTCCCAGAAGGAGGACTGCCAGTTGAGCTGGACCTCCCTCCACTCTCCCAATCCTTAGAACTCCAGTTGTCTCTCAGGGGCACTATTCCCTTCTCCCCTCTCCTCTTTGGGGCCTCTCCAGGTAGATTCCTTGTTCAGCCTGAGTTGCCAATTAAATACGGGGGTGGAGGCCTTCAGTAGTGAATAGGGAACTCAAAGACACTGTGGGTACTCTGTCTCCCCCCAAGCCCAGCCTAGTCCCTCAACCTGGGCTTTCCGATGGAAAATAACCACATATATTATTTTTAGATTAAAAAAAAAAATAGAAAAAAAAACAAGAAAAAGAAAAAAGAAAAAAAAAAGAGTCTCTTTTAAAAGTCTTTTCCCAGCCTGGAAGTTTTGTCAGTGTCTGAATAAAGCATTTAAAGATATGCTTTGGGCTATTGTCTGATAATTATTCTCCAACAGCTTCAGTTCCACCCCTGCTGGGGGCTATTGAAATGCAAAAAGATAAGGGATCAGTGAGAAGCCAGAAGGGACAAAATGTAGGCAAAAAAAAAATGGCTTTTTTGGAGTCTGGGAATGGGTGCCCGCTTTTACGTACCCCTACTTCTCAGAGCCCAGCCCTTCTTTCGCACCCCAGCTCCTAAAATTAGTTAATTAACTTGTTAATTAATTCTGCAGTTGAGGCTGGGTTGAGCCTCCCTTCTTGCCCTCAGCAGATTGCTGTTTTTTTTTTTTTTTTTCCCCCCTTTCAGGGAGCCGGCAGCAAGACAGTCTGTGAGGTCAGGCTGGGGAGGGGCGCCAGACCCCTGGTCTGGGGAACTTACAATGTTTGCTGCGATCTCAGCTTTTCCTCCAATTCCAAACTTGTGTCTGATGTGTGACTGGTTACTGGAGACCCCGAAAACACTGTTTCATATAGTTCTTGGGTAATTGTCAGCTGCTCTAGGGGAGAGACGAAATTCTGCTCCTCACCACTCCGCCATCTTGCCCCGCCCCTCCTTCTGCTTATTTCTTGAAGGCTTGAAATAATTGGCTGGCAAAACCACATGAATCTAGCACATTTTTAGGAGGTACCTTTAAAACAGCTTTCCAAAGTTTGTCAATTTAAGTTTCCCAAATTTTGGGTCATGAATTACTTTATAATTTAAAAGTATGGTGTAGACAGAAAAACATCCAAAGAGTACATCCTATATATCAGGAAGACAGCACACCACTAGGACCATAAAGATAGGGAAATATGGCTTTCTAATCAATCTGCTGATTGTATTAGGGGAATTTTACAAATATGGTTTGAGGTTGACAGTGATGACAACAACTATAATATAGAGAAAGCTCATACATGCATCCCCTTTTCTCATTTTCCATTCCCTTTCTTGGATTATGGCATCCTCATCCACCCACTGATCAAGCTAGGAAATGTGAAGCCATCTTTTCTGCGTTCACACGTGCTCTGTCCTCTGTCTAGTAACAATTCTGCTTCTCATTTGAATAACTTGGCAGATTCCTCACTTCTTTCCAGACCAGTTCAGCATCAGCTCCTCTGTGAAGGCTTCTATGGTTTCTCTTCTGTGCATCATCCTTGGATACAATTAGCTGTTCCATCTTTGTACCCTCCATACCTTGTAGGTGTCTCAGTTAGAGTTCTGATGATACTTTATTGTAATTACTTATCTAAATATCTGTCTCCTCCACAGGACATGAATATCTTTGAGAGCAGACTCTGGGTCTCACTCACCTTTATCTCCTTGGTAATTAGCAGTGTCTGGGATACAGTAGATGTTCAATGAGTGTTGGTTGAATGTCCAAAGTAGGGGTGCTGGCTTTCCTGTGGGAGGAGGGCAAGGGCAGGGGCAGGCAGATGTTTCACTGGGGATTTTGCAGATGGAAAAGTCACAGGCAGGAGAAAGGAAAAGTGGTCATAAGGTCTTGCTGGAGCTTCTGCAGAGCTGAAAATGATGCATTCATATTACAACATGATGCACAGTCCATGTGTACCATGCTGCTGGATGAGGAAACTTTTGGCAGCTCGAAATGTATTGCTTTAGAGGATTCTGAATTGCACCACATAACTCCAGGTTATTGAGCTGTATCCCAGTAGAGCAGGGTAGAGGTGTTCCTTCAATCCTACAACCACCTTGGACTTTGTACTTTGCATTTAATTTCAGATCATACCCATCTCTGATCATTGTGCTAAACTTATGAAGGTAAAATGTTCTTTTTGTTTTATTCTATTTTTTTAGAAGTGGTTTTTGAAGGAACCAAGAGAACATTAATGGTATAACAGCAATTTTAGATAAGCAGCTTTTGATGAAATTGTTCTAATTACATAGCCCACTTTGGTGTATTCAGTTTTGCTCATTATTCTGGATCTCCTGCACATGGCAATTTGGGTTTTACTTAAGAAAACAAGCAAACGAGAATTACCACACACAGCTTGTGAGTGAAACCACAGTTACAAATGAGTGATTAGGAGCCATCTATTTGACCTAGAGGTACAGCAATTAACTACCAGGAGATAAACTAAAAGCTCATTTTGTAGACTACCAGTGTTTCTACACAGGTCCCACGTGTCATTTCAGTCTGCCAGAAGCAAAAGCATTTATGGTTGTCTTTGTATAAACAGAAAGAGGCAGGTATTTGCGGTAGATTCTAAAAGAACTAATATTGCCATTCTCACTGTCCAGGAGTGGTATGTGGTAGCATAAAAAAATACCACGTGATTTTGTTGCTGACTTAAACAAGTAGGATAGAGTTCTTTTATAAGAACATATTCTTGACCTTTATAACAAAGCAACAGTGGCCAGTATGTTAGTAGGTACTTCAAGAATTAATTTTCCTTGGGATTTTTTTGAGTTTGCCAGAACATGTGTATTGCAACTCCAGTGCTTTGCAGAGGCCTTATGAATGTCTTTGTGATATTACAGAAGGAATAAAAATTCCCTTGGGTGCTAAACTCCTTGCTTACATTGTACCTGTCTGAGGCCATTTTCAAGCCTTAGATTTCTGTGGGGGTGAGTATTGCTTGCTGGGTAGATAGTGACAAGGCCAACAAGTTTCTGAAGGAAGCTTGATGTGAATTCCCAAAGAATAGCAGAATTACGGAAATATAACATGAAGACAAAATTCTGTCCCAGCCATTAACTGCATGGCCTATAAAGTAGAGAAATCTAGCTATCATGTCAGTCTCATTTCCCCAATATCCTTGTAGACAGTGGACCTTCAATGATCTCTGGGACATCCTCAAACCAAGATTACAATATTTAGAACCATCAATTCAAAATCAATTATGTTCAGGTATCAGCCTTCGTATGTAGGGCAGGAGGCAGCTCAGGGCTTCCTTGTTCCCTGGGGTCTTGCTGAAATTCCCTTTTCCTCCCCTTGCCTCTGCTCATCCTGTGGAAGACCAAAGTCTTTCCAAAGATCTGTGTTTGTTCTTGTCAGGTTATAGTAGTCTCTTGACTTTTTCTTGAATTCTGGCTTCCTTGAGAAACTTTCCTTTGCCATGTTGACCCTGGCATGAAACAAAGATCTTTATGTGGTCCACACCATAAAATGTTCACATGGAGGATTTGTAAGTTCAGTAGACATTGCACAAATTATTTTTTGCAGGGGGTTCCTAGGGAAAGAGTCACATTTCATACAGTGCCAGCTGTCTGTCCCATTTGCTGGCTTCCCAGGCCCCATCACCATCCATTCTATCCAGCCCCTGCTTTCTGGATTGCCTCTAGAGTATTATGCTCTAAGTGCAGGGAAATTTAACTCTCCCCAGGCCTGCTTATGCTAATCCATGAACTTGATCAGCGGAACACAAAGTCTTCCAGTTGGACAGGACTCATCCGCCTTAGAAAAAAGTTGAAATATACAGAAAAAAAAATCTGTTATATAATCTACATGTAATTTTAGCCATGCAACAATCTGCTGAGTTAGGTATCATTATTTCAATTTTATAGAAGAAAGAACAGTCTTAAGGGGTTAAATAAATTGCTAAAAGTCACTCTGTTTGTAAATCCAAAGCCTTACTTTTTCCTTTGTACCACACTGTTTAATAAAGTACTTCCAAGATTTAGACTATCATCTTCTCGTAGTTTCTCCTTTATCCCTACTTCACCTGGCTGCTGAATGATCCACATGTAATCACCATCTCCATTTCCTACACCCATCTCCCCCAATCTCATGCTTACCATCTTGAAATCCAGCTTTTGCTCTCACCCATATAATGAAACTCCAACTTGCAATGTCACAAGTGGCTCCTGAGTTGCCAAACCTAAGGTCTATCCCTCTTCTTTATCCACTCTCTATTCGTGAAGCATTTGACACAATTGAGCACACCCTCCTTCATGAAACCCTCACCTTCCTAGGTTTCTATGAAATACATGTCCACCTATAAATCAACAGCAATTTTTTAAGCAACTTGTCTTAAGTGTTTCTAAAGCATTAAATATAATTTCAATAGAAACAGTTGTTGAGCTAATATTTTATCAGTTTATGGACTATTTAATTATATTACTTAATTATACTACAATACAAATATAATTAGGGTTACAAGAGATTTGTAAAACAACTCAATCCCTCTTTTCCCAGTTGTCTGAATTTTCTCCCTCTAAATACTCTCTGATCATGAAAGATTTGATTAGAATTCAAATCCCTTGTATAATATGCAGTGCTGTCACTTAGTAATATGGGTGTTTGAAGGGGCTTTTTGGTCTTCTGTAATCTCCATCAGCCTCCTCCCCAAATAAACAAACAGTATAGTTTAAATGATATGCTTGCTGTGCCTGCTTTCAGAGTTCTTCATCTGACAAGATATATATTATCAGCATGAAACATTGCTGGCCTAGAATCTACTTTTCCTATTATAAGGAAACAACAAAAGTGGTATCACTTTGAATGACTAGTTTTTAAGAACTACTATATATATTGAAATTACTGGTAGCTAAAGAGGACAAAAGTGTACTATAGGATGTATAGGTTACAAGGAGAAATTAAAGAATTTTATATGATAATATTGGAAACTATAAATTTCCCCTTTTAGGTAAAAAGCATCTTACACAAAAATTTACTATATTCCTTCAATAGGGAACAGTAACACCTGGGTGTGTTTGTACTTTCTAGCCATCAAATTTTGCTTTAATGAAAACCACTTTTGTCCTGTTATGAAATTTCAGAAATATCTTTTTGAGAGAAAAAAAAAGCCTCATGTGCCCTGATTCTAGAATAAACTGGGCAAATATAGCAGAAAGCAACAAAAGCTATTTGATAGAGCTTCAGTAGACTCAGGAGACACTTATCCTTGCTCATATTAATATGAATCTTGGTTCACAAATACCACAAAGTTGGTTTTGCTTTTCTTACCCTATATATATCATTTAATAAGTAAATATGTGAGCATCTGCACCATACATTTGTAATGAAATAATGAGTTGAATTAATATCCTATTTAAAATATGGAACATTAAGAATATGCAAGATTATCTGCTCAATGCAACAAAACAATATCAGTCTCATTAAGGGAAAACAAACTTCTAATAGTTTATCTGACCAAGTTATGTGAACCTCAGCCAGATTAGCTAATTGCCAAAACAAAAGGAAATGAAACCTACACTTTCTTGTGATATTTGAAAGTTGCTATCCATTTTGAGGAGACAAATTCTCTACCACAAGAAACTAAGTGTCTTATAGTATTTGGAGAAGATGTATTCTGAAACAGAATAAATTGAAGACTATATATCTAATGAATGGATTCAAAGACAGTGGAGTAACTGACAGGAGGTCAATGATAATTTACCTTGAAACTCAGTCATCTGCTCCAAACATGGCATAATCCTATGAACGATTTAATTTGATATACTGTACATATGAAGTTTTTGCATGAAAATAATTAAGTATACCCTTGTTTATTTGCCAAAATCTGCATTTCAAAATAGAAAGATAAAGCTATTTATTGAACACAAAGAACTGTCCCAGTTCTGTTCTTGAGTGAAGTTCACAGGCTTGTGCATTTTAGACATAACAATTGGCCTTCCCATTTTCCCGGAACTTACATAGCACCATTCCTTGCTTTCTTTGGTTCCTGTGCTGGTTTGAATGTATTATGTCCCCCAGAAAAAGCCGTATTCTTTGATGCAATCTTGTGGGGCAGACAGAATAGTGGGGATTAAGTTGGAACGTTTGAATTAGGTTGTTTGCATGGAGATGTGCCCCACCCAGCTGTGGGTGGTGACTCTGGTGGGATATTCCCATGGAGGCATGGCCCCACCCATTCAGGGTGGGCCTTGATTAGTGGAGCCATATAAATGTGCTGACTCAGAGATGGAAGTGAGTGCAGCTGTGAGTGACATCTTGAAGAGGAGCAAGCTTGCTAGAGAGGAACATCCTGGGAGAAAGCCATTTTGAAACTAGAACTTTGGAGCAGACGCCAGCCACGTGCCTTCCCAGCTAACAGAGGTTTTCCGGACGCCATTGGCCATCCTCCAGTGAAGGTACCCAATTGCTGATGTGTTACCTTGGACACTTTATGGCCTTAAGACTGTAACTGTGTAGCCAAATAAACCCCTTTTTTATAAAAGCCAATCCATCTCTGGTGTTTTGCATTCTGCAGCATTAGCAAACTAGAACAGTTCCTGAATGCATTTTCTCCCTCCATAAATGTTCTCACTCTCACCTTTCTTCCTTGGCCACCCAGGTTTTGAATATAAAGATGGATGCTATTTTACAGATGGCAAGATTTCATGTGTCACTAGAAGAATGTATAAAATATGATGAACTGACTTTTTTTATTTTTACCGAGGGAAGAAAGAACACATTTTACTAGAGAAAATTACTGCTGTGGGCAGGAGGTGCTCTCACATGCCCACAAACTTGATTTGTGCCTTTAAAGCCAAACAAGAGTTTCTTAGGCACTTCATGAGTCCCCAGGCAGCATCAGCTGTAAAAGCCACCATCTGAGATAGATCAGACGGACCTCCTCCAATTTAGTGATCATAACTCTAATATCCAAACTGATACTCTGATGAGTATTCTCATCAGAACCCTCCCTCAACACTAATCTGGCATAAAAGCAAACAGGCCATTGAGCAAATCTGTAAACCAAAGGTGCCAGGCACTAAAAGTTACCATTAAGCTGAAAAATATCTCTGCATATGAGTAGGCATCATTACGGTGCTATATTTCTTAGTATCTAAAGTTTATTGGCTCCTTCTCCAGACCTGACAGTGTCCTTCATGAACTATCAAACATACCATAACACAAGCTATTAAAGGAAATATACAAAGTGTACATTTCTCTAAATCTTCTCCTGTAGCAGGTAAAACTTAGCACACTTAGAAAAAAATAATGTGAAATAACTATAAGCAGCAACTTTCAAAGGATGATCTGAGAAAAAAAATCTTATTTTATAGGAACTGTGAGTCACACAAAGACCCTTTATACAGCACCATTACTGCAAATTTTACCAAAGATATGATGAAAATAGGTGATGAATAAAAGTGGTACATAAAGATTCATACCACCAAGTGCCCTATCAAAGTCTTTGTGTTCAATAAATAGCTTTAAATATTAACTGCATTAGAGGTGGTGAAAAATGGAATCCTTCAAATTCTCTTTCTGTACTTAATAGACTCCAAATTTTTAATACAACACAAGCTGCCAATCTCGCCAGTGTGCTTCAGTGGCCTGCCACCCCCAGAGATCTGGGAGCAAAGCCAATGATAAATGGGCTTAGGAGGGTTTATCTGGCTTTTTTTGTGACAAACACCTCAGAATTTAATGTTTTGACTGTATATAAAGTAAGCATAAAGCCAAAGGCTAGCCTTACTTGTGCAAACATGGATGAGTATATATATCAAAGGAATAAATGACAAAGCATTTTGTGGCCATTGTCTCAGCTGGAACCCCACCCCCTAACCTCCACCAGAAATACACTATCTACTAAAGCAACAGCACCCTAACTTCAGAATGTGTAACTTAAGTAAAAATACTTACATTCTTTGCAATTGAGCTACAATCTTGGCAAAATTCTGTGAATATTCCCTTAGAATCTATTTTTCAGGCTTAGGTCATTGGGATCACAATGGGTAGATTAATTATACTACTGAAATGCATTCATTCTCAGGGTTGATAAATATTCAGGTATTTAATGAACTCTGTAGACTGTGGCATTATGGTTAAGTTTTCACTCATATCTGGTTCTATGCACTTCCTTGGGTGTGTGGGAAGACCACACTCCATTGTCACATTCATTTAGGAGGGTCCAGATTACTAGTTCCTGCCAACAAAATGTCAGCAGAAGTGACATAACATCTCTGGGCCAGGGCTTAAAGAGACAGCAAGGCACTTCCATGCTCTGTGGCCATGTTGGATGTCACAAGCTAGGAAAATGACACAAAAAGATAAAGGGAGCCTAAAATCCTTGAGTTGCTAGATAGACAAGTGCTTCATCCAGGTCACATTGGATTGAATGTGAGAGAAAATCAAACTTCTGCTTATCTTTTACAGCAGTTAGTGGTTAGTTATACTGACTAACACAGAGAGAGAGAGAGAGAGAGAAAATATACATAGTAATAAGTGTTACAGAAGGCAATAAGTACTGTATAAGGGAATTCAAAGATTTCCAGTTGGGGAAGCCATATGGAAGAGATATCATTTTAGTACTATCTTGAAAGTCAGGTATTATTTAGCTATGTGACAATGGAGGAGAAGGGCATTCCATGTGAAAGAATCAATCACAAACAAAGGTGGAGAGTCAAGAACCTGTAGGATAGCATCTATTGTTTGCTAGGTCCTGAGCTAGGTGTTAGGGTTACAATAGTGGGAAAAAATGTGTGTGGTCCCTGCCCTAATGGAGCTTGCAATCTCATGGAGGAGACAGATATGAATCAAAGAATCACAAAAATTGAATGTTGTGTTACAACTGTGACAATTATGCAAGATAAGTGGTGTGATATGAGATCACAGAGTAACAGGAACGGATCTAATTAGGGACGTCAGGGAAGGTTCCCTGAAGAATAAATGACTGAGCTAAGAGCTAGCAAGAACAGTAAATTGCAGTGGTATGGGAGTGCCAGGCAGACTGCAAGGTGTGGAGGACTGCTACCCTAGAGACACGGCACAAGACAAGGCTAGAGAGAAAGGCAGGAGCCAGAACACACATGACCTTGATACAGATTTTTATGTTTATCATAAAAGCAAAGAAAGGTCATTGGAATGTTTTAAGCAAGATAGTAACAAGATGCAGTGTGTGTAGCACTGAGGTTGCATTGTTGAAAATAAATCGGAAAAGGATAAGAATGGAAAGTGTGAGATTAGTTAGGCCAATAGTGCCAGAAGTCCAGGCTATAGATAATGGTAGCCTAGGCAAGATGGGGACAGTGGAGAGGGAGATGGAGAGAAAGAATGTGAGAGATTGGGAACTTGATGATCAATTATATAGAAGGGATACAAAGAGGACGATTTCTTGCTTGCATGACAGAGTGGATGGCTAAGTCGTTCACTGAGGTAACAAATATTGGAAAAAGAACTAGGTTTGGTGAAAAAAATTATTAGCTCTATTTTGAACATGCTGAATTTGAGGTATCTTTGAGACAGCCAGGAGGAAATGCCAGGGAGACAGCTCCCTCTCTAGGTCTGGCTCCTTTAACAGGAGCATTCTCAAAGTTAAACATGCACCACCTGGAGGACTTTGTTAAAATGCAGATTCTATTTCAACAGGGTGGGGAGCCTGTGATTCTGCATTTTTGAATGTGTTTACAAGCATGCCATTGCCACTGATCTACGACCACACTTTTATTCAAGAATTCAGAAGACAGGTCTGGTTGGAGCTAAAATTGTGAGAGATCTGGAATTAAAGCCTTGAGTGGAGAGTGGTGGTGGTAGGGGGTTGCTTAGGAGAGTATAGGATGATGAGAGATGAGGATCTAGAATTGAGCCTCAAATAACATTAACATTCTTTTTATCTTCATTTTATTGAGATATATTCACATACCACGCAGTCATACAAAACAAATCGTACTTTCGATTGTTTACAGTACCATTACATAGTTGTACATTCATCACCTAAATCAATCCCTGACACCTTCATTAGCACACACACAAAAATAACAAGAATAATAATTAGAGTGAAAAAGAGCAATTGAAGTAAAAAAGAACACTGGGTACCTTTGTCTGTTTGTTTCCTTCCCCTGTTTTTCTACTCATCCATCCATAAACTAGACAAAGTGGAGTGTGGTCCTTATGGCTTTCCCAATCCCATTGTCACCCCTAATAAGCTACATTTTTATACAACTGTCTTCGAGATTCATGGGTTCTGGGTTGTAGTTTGATAGTTTCAGGTATCCACCAACAGCTACCCCAATTCTTTAGAACCTGAAAAGGGTTGTCTAAAGTGTGCATAAGAGTGCCCACCAGAGTGACCTCTCGGCTCCTTTTGGAATCTCTCTGCCACTGAAGCTTATTTCATTTCCTTTCACATCTCCCTTTTGGTCAAGAAGATGTTCTCCGTCCCACGATGCCGGGTCTACATTCTTCCCCGGGAGTCATATTCCACGTTGCCAGGGAGATTCACTCCCCTGGGTGTCTGATCCCACGTAGGGGGGAGGGCAGTGATTTCACCTTTCAAGTTGGCTTAGCCAGAGAGAGAGGGCCACATCTGAGCAACAAAGAGGCATTCGGGAGGAGGCTCTTAGGCACAACCATAGGGAGGCTTAGCCTCTCCTTTGCAGCAACCGTCTTCCCAAGGGTAAAACTTATGGTAGAGGGCTCAACCCATCAAACCACCAGTCCCCTATGTCTGTGGTCATGTTAGCAACCATGGAGGTGGGGTAGGCGAATACCCTTGCATTCTCCACAGGCTCCTCAAGGGGGCACTACATCTTTTTTTTCCTTGTTTTTCTTTTTTTTTTTTTTTTTAACTTTCCCTTCTTTTTTTAAATCAACTGTATGAAAAAAAAGTTAAAAAGAAAACAAACATACAATAAAAGAACATTTCAAAGAGACCATAACAAGGGAGTAAGAAAAAGACAACTAACCTAAGATAACTGCTTTACTTCCAACATGTTCATACTTTACCCCAAGAAAGTTACATAATATAGCAACATTTCTGTGAACTTGTTCCTACTATATCCATCAGAAATTAACAGACCATAGTCATTGTTGGGCATCCCCAGAACGTTAAATAGCTTATCTGTTCTTCTTGGATTATTGTTCCCCCTTCCTTAATTGCTCTCTACTGCTGTTCCCCTACATTCTACATTATAAACCATTTGTTTTACATTTTTCAAAGTTCACATTAGTGGTAGCATATAATATTTCTCTTTTTGTGCCTGGCTTATTTCACTCAGCATTATGTCTTCAAGGTTCATCCATGTTGTCATATGTTTCACCAGATCGTTCCTTCTTACTGCCGCGTAGTATTCCATCGTGTGTATATACCACATTTTATTTATCCACTCATCTGTTGAAGGACATTTGGGTTGTTTCCATCTCCTGGCAATTGTGAATAATGCTGCTATGAACATTGGCATGCAGATATCTGTTCGTGTCACTGCTTTCCGATCTTCCGGGTATATACCGAGAAGTGCAATCGCTGGGTCGAATGGTAACTCTATATCTACTTTTCTAAGGAACCGCCAGACTGACTTCCAGAGTGGCTGAACCATTATACAGTCCCACCAACAATGAATAAGAGTTCCAATTTCTCCACATCCCCTCCAGCATTTGTAGTTTCCTGTTTGTTTAATGGCAGCCATTCTAACCGGTGTTAGATGGTATCTCATTGTGGTCTTAATTTGCATCTCTCTAATAGCTAGTGAAGCTGAACATTTTTTCATGTGTTTCTTGGCCATTTGCATGTCCTCTTCAGAGAACTGTCTTTTCATATCTTTTGCCCATTTTATAATTGGGCTGTCTGTACTACTGTCAATGAGTTGTAGGATTTCTTTATATATGCAAGATATCAGTCTTTTGTCAGATACATGGTTTCCAAAAATTTTTTCCCATTGAGTTGGCTGCCTCTTTACCTTTTTGAGAAATTCCTTTGAGGTGCAGAAACTTCTAAGCTTGAGGAGTTCCCATTTATCTATTTTCTCTTTTGTTGCTTGTGCTTTGGGTGTAAAGTCTAGGAAGTGGCCGCCTAATACAAGGTCTTGAAGATGTTTTCCTACATTATCTTCTAGGAGTTTTATGGTACTTTCTTTTATATTGAGATCTTTGGTCCATTTTGAGTTAATTTTTGTGTAGGGGGTGAGGTAGGGGTCCTCTTTCATTCTTTTGGATATGGATATCCAACTCTCCGAGCCCCATTTGTTGAAAAGACCATTATGACTCAGTTCAGTGACTTTCGGGGCCTTATCAAAGATCAGTCGGCCATAGATCTGAGGGTCTATCTCTGAATTCTCAATTCGATTCCATTGATCTATATGTCTATCTTTGTGCCAGTACCATGCTGTTTTGGCAACTGTGGCTTTATAACAAGCTTCAAAGTCAGGGAGTGTAAGTCCTCCCACTTCGTTTTTCTTTTTTAGAGTGTCTTTAGCAATTCGAGGCATCTTCCCTTTCCAAATAAATTTGATAACTAGCTTTTCCAAGTCTGCAAAGTAGGTTGTTGGAATTTTGATTGGGATTGCATTGAATCTGTAGATGAGTTTGGGTAGAATTGACATCTTAATGACATTTAGCCTTCCTATCCATGAACATGGAATATTTTTCCATCTTTTAAGGTCCCCTTCTATTTCTTTCAGTAGAGTTATGTAGTTTTCTTTGTATAGGTCTTTTACATCTTTGGTTAAGTTGATTCCTAGGTACTTGATTTTTTTAGTTGCTATTGAAAATGGTATCTTTTTCTTGAGTGTCTCTTCAGTTTGTTCATTTCTAGCATATAGAAACATTACTGATTTATGTGCATTAATCTTGTATCCCGCTACTTTGCTAAATTAGTTTATTAGCTCTAGAAGCTGTATCGTCGATTTCTCAGGGTTTTCTAGATATAAGATCATATCGTCTGCAAACAATGACAGTTTTACTTCTTCTTTTCCAATTTGGATGCCTTTTATTTCTTTGTCTTGCCGGATTGCCCTGGCTAGCACTTCCAGCACAATGTTGAATAACAGTGGTGACAGCGGGCATCCTTGTCTTGTTCCTGATCTTAGAGGGAAGGCTTTCAGTCTCTCACCATTGAGTACTATGCTGGCTGTGGGTTTTTCATATATGCTCTTTATCATGTTGAGGAAGTTTTGTTCAATTCCTACCTTTTGAAGTGTTTTTATCAAAAAGGGATGTTGGATTTTGTCAAATGCTTTTTCAGCATCTATTGAGATGATCAATTGATTTTTCCCTTTTGACTTGTTAATGTGTTGTAATACATTGATTGATTTTCTTATGTTGAACCATCCTTGCATGCCTGGAATGAACCCCACTTGGTCATGGTGTATGATTTTTTTAATGTGTCTTTGGATTTGATTTGCAAGTATTTTGTTGAGGATTTTTGCATCTATATTCATTAGGGAGATTGACCTGTAGTTTTCCTTTTTTGTAGCATCTTTGCCTGGTTTTGGTATTAGATTGATGTTAGCTTCATAAAATGAGTTAGGTAGTGTTCCATTTTCTTCAATGTTTTGAAAGAGTTTGAGTAAGATTGGTGTCAGTTCTTTCTGGAATGTTTGGTAGAATTCCCCTGTGAAGCCATCTGGCCCTGGGCATTTATTTGTGGGAAGATTTTTGATGACTGATTGGATCTGTTTGCTTGTGATGGGTTGGTTGAGGTCTTCTATTTCTTCTCTGGTCAGTCTAGGTTGTTCATATGTTTCCAGGAAATTGTCCATTTCTTCTACATTATCCAGTTTGTTGCCATACAGTTGTTCATAATATCCTCTTATAATTTTTTTAATTTCTTCAGGATCTGCAGTAATGTCACCTTTCTCATTCATTATTTTGTTTATATGGGTCTCCTCTCTTTTTGACTTTGTCAGTCTAGCTAGGGGCTTGTCAATCTTGTTGATCTTCTCAAAGAACCAACTTTTGGTGATATTTATCCTCTGTATTGTTTTTTTGTTCTCTATGTCATTTATTTCTGCTTTAATCCTTGTTATTTCTTTTCTTCTACTTGGTTTAGGATTGGTTTGCTGTTCATTTTCTAGCTTCTTAAGTTGATCCATTAGTTCTTTGATTTTGGCTCTTTCTTCCTTTTTAATATATGTGTTTAGTGCTATAAATTTCCCCCTTAGCACTGCTTTTGCTGCATCCCATAGGTTTTGGTATGTTGTGTTCTCATTTTCATTCGTCTCTATATATTTAGCAATTTCTCTTGCTATTTCTTCTTTAACTCACTGATTGTTTAGGAGTGTGTTGTTTAACCTCCAGGTATTTGTGAATTTTCTAAGTCTCTGATGGTTATTGACTTCTAATTGTATTCCATTGTGGTCAGAGAATGTGCTTTGAATAATTTCAATCTTTTTAAATTTATTGAGGCTTGTTTTATGTCCCAGCATATGATCTATTCTGGAGAAAGTTCCATGAGCACTAGAAAAGTATGCGTATCCTGGTGATTTGGGATGTAATGTTCTGTATATGTCTGTTAAATCTAATTCATTTATCAGATTGTTTAGGTTTTCAATTTCCTTATTGGTCTTCTGTCTGGTTGATCTATCTATAGGAGAGAGTGATGTGTTGAAGTCTCCCACAATTATTGTGGAAACATCAATTGCTTCCTTTAGTTTTGCCAGTGTTTCTCTCATGTATTTTGTGGCACCTTGATTGGGTGCATAGACATTTACAATTGTTATTTCTTCTTGCTGAATTGCCCCATTTATTAGTATGTAGTGGCCTTCTTTGTCTCTCAAAACATCCCTGCATTTGAAGTCTATTTTATCTGAGATTAATATTGCTACACCTGCTTTCTTTTGGCTGTAGCTTGCATGAAGTATTTTTTTCCATCCTGTCACTTTCAGTTCCTTTGTGTCCCTGTGTCTAAGATGAGTCTCTTGTATGCAACATATTGATGGTTCATTTTTTTTGATCCATTCTGCGAATCTATATCTTTTAATTGGGGAGTTTAATCCATTTAAATTCAACGTTATAACCGTGAAGGCATTTCGTGAATCAGCCATCTTATCCTTTGGTTTATGTTTGTCATATTTTTCCCTCTCTGTATTAATATCCTTTATTGTACCGATATTGAATCTCTTTAGTACTGAACCTTTCTCCAAGTCTCTCTGTCCTTTCTTTGTTTCTCTGTCTGTAGGGCTCCCTTTAGTATCTCCAGTAGGGCAGGTCTCTTGTTAGAAAATTCTCTCAGCATTTGTTTGTCTGTGAAAAATTTAAGCTCTCCCTCAAATTTGAAGGAGAGCTTTGCTGGATAAAGTATTCTTGGCTGGAAATTTTTCTCACTCAGAATTTTAAATATATCGTGCCATTGCCTTCTCGCCTCCATGGTGGCTGCTGAGTAGTCACTACTTAGTCTTATGCTGTTTCCTTTGTATGTGGTGAATTGCTTTTCTCTTGCTGCTTTCAGAACTTGCTCCTTCTCTTCTGTGTTTGACAGTGTGATCAGTATATGTCTCAGAGTGGGTTTATTTGGATTTATTCTATTTGGAGTTCGCTGAGCATTTATGATTTGTGTATTTATGTTGTTTATAAGATTTGGGAAGTTTTCCCCAACAATTTCTTTGAATACTCTTCCTAGACCTTTACCCCTTTCTTCCCTTTCTGGGACACCAATGAGTGTTATATTTGGACGTTTCATATTATCTATCATATCCCTGAGGTCCATTTCGATTTTTTCAATTTTTTTCCCCATTCTTTCTTTTATGCTTTCATTTTCCATTCTGTCATCTTCCAGGTCACTGATTCGTTGTTCAACTTCCTCTAGTCTTGTACTATGAGTGTCCAGAATCTTTTTAATTTGGTCAACAGTTTCTTTAATTTCCATAAGATCATCCATTTTTTTTATTTAGTCTTGCAATGTCTTCTTTATGCTCTTCTAGGGTCTTCTTGATTTCCTTTGTCTCCCGTACTATGGTCTCATTGTTCATCTTTAGTTCTTTGAGTAGCTGCTCTAGGTGCTGTGTGTCTTCAGATCTTTTGATTTGGGTGCTTGGGCTTGGGTTATCCATATCGTCTGGTTTTTTCATATGCTTTATAATTTTCTGTTGTTTTTGGCCTCGTGGCATTTGGTGAACTTGATAGGGTTCTTTTAGGATTTGTAGACCAATTGAAGTCCTTATCTCTAATTTATCAGATCTATAGCTTCGTGGAGTACACTTTCTCTAACTAACCAGCAGGTGGCGTCCACGAGCCACCTGTTCTCCACAAGCCAGATCTCCCCTGCTTAGCCTTTTTGGTGAGTGGGGGAGTGAGTCTTGTGGGGTCCAATTGGTGTACCAAGCTTGCGTGTGTAGTTGGTGTTGCCTGCCCTGTATATGGGGCGTGTTTCTGGGCAGTCAGGTGGGGGGGGGGTGGCCCTAACAATCAAATCTCCCTGGTGATCCTGGAGTTTTAAAGCTGCTGCAATAGTCTAATCCTTCAGTTCAGTCCTGCCACAGTTTGTCTCTGCCACTGACCCACAAGTCCTTGGTATTGGCGTATGGCTCCTGAGACTTGCAAGTGGGCCCCTCTTCCAGGCTGTGCACCCCGCGTCCTCTGTTGAGGGATGACTGTGCTATGTCACAGGTTAGTGCCGTCCCCCCAGGGCAGTTCTGGGCTGCTGGTCTGTGTAGGGAGGCTCCCAGTCTGCTGAAATGATGGCTGAATGGGGCTTTGTTAATTCACACTGCTCCACCTTCCCAACTCTGGGACAATCAGCTGAGGTTGCAGGGAAGGCTAATGTCCACACCCAGTTTTGTGGTATGTGCCTGTTAGTTGAAGCCCTTCCGTCACACTGGGTTGTCTGGGGCAGCTCTGGGCTATGGGGCTGGCGATGGGCAGGACTGTTTCCTGTCCACCAGGATGATGGCTGTGAGTGGACACCCCCCTTTTCTTGGGAAGTTGTGGTGTTTAGTGAATTTTCTCAGCCACTGGATTATTGCCTTTTGTCTCAGAGCTCTCTTAGTTCTGCACTTGACTTGACCTGCCCAAATTGCAAGTCTTTGAAGCTTTCTGTATTGGGCTTCTTAGAGTAATTGTTTTAGAAAAAGAAAAAAGGTTTAAAAAAAAAAGGGCCCTCCTCAGAGATCTAATGGGTTATTGAAATGCTAAGAGACAAAGCAACCAGGGCCATTAAGGAAAGGTCCACAGGGCAGAGAGATCAGCTTTTCTTCGTGATTTGCATATGCGCCTCGGGGCCTGAGCTCTGCCCTTCCCCTTTCTATGTTCACCAGAACTCCAAAAATCCTCCGCTTTTATATTGGAGTTTTTCGTGTTGTTTTTTTTCTATGCCTGTCTCCTCTCTGCTGGGCTGGCTGCTCTCAGATTCTCTGGTGTCTGGTCTCAGTCTATCTATGGTTGGAGTTTGGATCAGTAGAATGAGTTTCCGATAAGGGCTGCCACTGCAGTTCTCCCTTCTCCTTCCCGGAGCTGACAGCCCCTCCTCCCACGGGACCGAGCCTGGCAGGGAGGGGCACGGGTCCCCTGGCCGCAAAAACTCACAGATTTCGCTGATCTCAGCAGTTCGACGCCTTCATGAGTGTTGTGTGAAGTATGCCCAAAGTCAGATTGCTCTGTGGTGTCCAGTCCACGCAGTTCCTGGCTTTCTGCCTACTTTCCTGGAGGAGTAACTAAAACATACAGCTCACCAGTCTGCCATCTTGCCCCGCCTCTAACATTAACATTTAATGGCTAGACAGAGGCATATAAGCCTTCAAGGAAGGCAGAAAAGAGTCAGGTAGATATTATATAAGTAAAGTCAAGGAAGGAGAGTATTTAATAAAGAGGGAGCAAGGGCTCTTTTGGTGGTATGGTGGATCCAGATAGTAGGTTTGAGTGGATTGATGCATAAGTAAGGGGGTGAGGAGATGGAGGTAGTGATGGAGAAAATTCTTCAGAGAGGCTTGATTTAAGGAGGATAATAGGTATGATGCAGTAGAGGGAGGGGAATATGGGATTTCACTGTTTTGGTATTTAATGGTGTATCTTTAAGCAAACCCTTCTCATTCTTTGAGTTTCAGCTTAATCATTACCCCTCTGTGAGTCCTGCCTGACTTTCTCAGGCAGACTGAGATGTTCCTTCTCTTATGTTACCATAGCACATCTGTCTATCACAATGATAATCATATCGTACAGCTGCTGTTCTCAAAGTATGGTCCACAGACCTGTAGGGCTCCTTGAAGTTCTTTCAGAGGGTTCATGAAGTCAAAGCATTTCATAATATTATTAAGACATTATTTGCCTTTTTCATTGGTGTTGACATTTCAACTTATGGTGCAAACACAATGGTAGGTAAAAATTGCTGGTGCCTTACCATGAATCAAGGCAGTGGCACCAAATTTTAATAGCACTAATGGTGTTCTTCATCACTATGCACTTATGGTCAAAAGTAATACCAATTTCATTTAGAATGCATTAATTTTATTAAATCCTCACTGTTCAGGACACATTTTTAATGTTCTGTATGATGACAGGGGAAGTACACATAAAGCAAAACACTCCCACTGCATACTGAAGTATGATGATTGTTTCAAGGAAAAGCACCTGTGCAATTGTTTGAATTGTGAGCAGAACTAGTCACATCTTTCATGAGATGCCATCTTTTTCTTACTTGAACGACTGATGCACAAATTATGGTTCTTCAGAATTGGGTGTATGGCATTTTCTCAAAAAGGGACCAAGTAATCCTTTCACTTTAAGGGAAACAATTGGCAGTATTTGTAGCCAGTGACAAAATCCAAGCTTTCAAGCAAAAGTAAGAATTTTGGAATTAAAAAGTTTACCAGTTTTTAACATGACAAATAAAAATAGACATAATCCACATAATTAAAAACTCTTTGGGGTCCTCAGTCATTTTAAAAAGTGCAAAAGGGACCTAAAAACAAGACTCTCAGAAGCACTGTCCTATGTCACTATCTTCCTTTTAGTGGGTGGGCTCCTTCAGGGTGGAGACTGAGTCCTTCCCTCATCGAAAGCTCAGTGGCCAGCATGGTGGCTGCATTTGAGAAGCACTCAATAGGTATTTGGAAAACTAAAATGAATGGGCTATTGTGGAATGTGTTAAAAATGAAGGAGAATCTAAAGGTAGAAGAAGTAACTTGAAGAATCTGTACTCAAACTTGATGCAACATCAAAAGCCTTAGAATGTTTATAAAATTTGACAGTAATTTCATGTCTAAGAATTTTCCCTAAGGAAATAATTTATTCTAGGGATATGTATAAAAATGTAACTATGAGAACAGTGTAATCCAAATTAAGAAAATGTATAGACCCACTTTAAAAGAAAAAATTCTTGCAAACCTCCAACATTACTTAAGATACTTTGACTGTAGTGTTACCTAAATGTACAAAAATATAAAATTACATATTAACTCCTTATGATTCTGGTTCTTATACAACTATACAACCCAAACAAATTTAAAGCAAATCTAAAAATTACATGCAATATCTACAGAATCAATAAAATTAAAATCAACAAAATCAATTTAGGGTGACATGATATTTATTTAAACCTCAACAGTTGATGGCTATGTGAATATAGTACAGCTTGGATTTTTTTGAGTTTGATGTACCTCTGGTGCTGCTATGTAATGACTCAATCCTGCCACCGCTTTTCTCTATTTGAACTTGCATTTGTTCTGCACACTATGAGGTCTTTTGGTTTCATTTGGTGAAAAATGATCATTTAATTATTGAGTCAACCATTGCCCTTTCATCTCAGTCCACAGCAATGCAAGTAACATGCCAGGGCTGCAGCACACTGTGAATACAGATGCATATGTGTACTTAAGAAGTCTGTGTGAACAGAGAAATGCCTCCTTCAACATATGAGAAGTGTTAAACTGACTATGCAGCGGTTGCCAAGATCAAACATTCAACTTGCCCCACATCTTAACTTTCGAGAAATAGAGTTAATTCAATTTGGGCAAATACACAAATTCTATTTTTGTTATTACATTGTCATTTTATTTACCAGCTTAATACTTGCTGTAACTTGTATGTGAGACAAATGGATGATACTGAATTTTATACTCTATTTTCTACTTTTCATTAAAACATTGGCATCTTAATGATATAGAAAGTAAAGGTACAAAATTAAATGTAAAATTAAAAAAAAATTATATATTATTTTCGGTTGTACTGTAAAAATGCTCACACCGAAAAGATCATCATCAGGTCAGTTCTCGGCTCTATTTGAATGCAGCAGATGCTCTTGAGCAGCTTTCCTGGCCTTTATCATTTTGGCGAGTTCCTTATATCATTTCATGCAGTCCTTCTTCGTCCTACCAGGCATGTTTCTGCTATTTTTTTCCCATCTTTCAAGTGTATTTAGTGGATATGTTTTCAAAGACTGTTTCAAAAGTTTCTGTTCTTCTGTAGTCCAAGGGGCGGAATCTGTGCATAGTCCTGCAAACTGTTCTGAAGGCGCAGCATTGTCTGCTTGAGGCACCACCCCATGTTCTTTTTAAAATTCATCAAAAGACTTTTTGATGAGGGTCACATTTTTAGAAGCTCCCCATTTGCCAATAACATCTTCAGCAGTTCTCTTGACTCCAGAAGAAGAATACATGTTCATGGAGCTGGCAATAAACGCCCATCTTGAATTTGTTCCAACAAGGAAGAGGTTTACAGCTTTAATTAGCCGTTGTAGATCTTCTTCAGGCCAATTTCTCCTGCCATTTTCACCTCCACCATTTCTCTGCACTCCTAGATGCTTGCTGCGTACAAGACTCAGCTTCCTCTTTCTTTCCAATTTGCTCATTTATTTCTTCTGTTTTTCCAGGGCAGTTCTCCTACTTCTTCTATAGATGATGAGAGTGAAATTGTCACAGGGTAAAATGATTTAGAATGGATCAGCCAGCATATGCTTACATGAAAGCACAACATTAACAAATTCTCTTAGAGAACCCTCATAGATTAAATAGTAAAATAATAGTGATTCGTGGTGAAAAATTTCACATAACCTAAAAGTCCACTAAAAAAAGTGATGTGTTACTAATGTAAACTATGGACTTTAGTTAATAATAATGTATTAATGTTGGTTCATCAATTGTAACAAACGTACCACTCTATCTCAAGAAATGAATAATAGGGGAAGGTGGGTGAGTCGGGGGGAAGGGCATATGGCAATTCTCTGTGTAATTTTCTGTGTGTGTAATTTTTATGTAAACCTAAAACTGTTCTAAAATATAAAGACTATTTAATTATTTTTTAAAAATGTACAAAAATGTGATGGGTTAATATAATTTAGGGACTATCAATATTATAGAATATTATGGCATTATAGGAAATATGATGAAAAATAATGCTTCATTATAAGGTTACAAATACATTGCTTAAAAACAGGTTGCAAGATTTATATATATATATATATATATATATATATATATATATATATGAGGTGAGTTCTTCTAGAAAAGAGACTGCAAGCATATGCAAAAATATTTAACACATTATATAAGATTATAAGTTATTTTAATTTTCTTCTGTGTGTTTTTTATATTTTACAAATTTTCTACAATGACATATATTAATATTAAAATCAGACAAAATCTTTATTTTTTAAAAAAGACATAATAAATCTGACACAAAGCTACTGGACTTAATCACTTAGAGTAGTGACAGGTCATATTTAGTGAGACAACTGCTAAGAACTTGTTATTTGATGTATTCCCAGAAAAACCCTTGAGAATTGCTTGATGCAACTCATCCCCAGTGGTGAGACAAACCACAGTGGGCATCTTTCTGACAAAGGGGCAATATTATCATTTTCCCACCTCCAAGGAGAGAACAGTATTAATTCTTGGCATGCTATACAATCACTCTGACAACAATGGAATTTAAAATGAGACATGCTTCTTTGAATCTGTTTATTTTTTGGGGGATAAGGCACAAATTTTACCTAAGTACTGTCTACTTATACAGTCACTGTTCATCATTTAATTATAGAGTTAATGCCACGGATTACAATAGTGAGTGCACAAAGATGTAATTATAGGATAAGTACCTGGTAATTTCTATTCTCTAAAGTGAAGATTGAATGTTAATTAGCTTTAAGCATATTACTATAGGTGCAATTATCAGGTAATCTGTGGGAATGTGTACTTTTTGGATCAGCGTTTATTAAGGAAATCCCACGTAGTTACTGAGGAATGTCATAGAAAGCTGCAGAACTTTGTGTGCTGATAAAAAGAAAGCATAATTAGAGAAGGCAATTCCACTGTCATCTTATTGGTATTACAATATTCCCATTGCACTCTTGCAATTGTGTCCCTCTAAATGCTCAATTATTTGATATTTTCAACTACCTGGGAAATTTGGAAAAGCTGTACATGTGATGCATTGCTAAGTACAAAGTGCCTGAAGAAGCCAGGTCCATCAAATAGAACCTTCTCTTCAGCAGTTGCTGCATTTAAATCTGAAATCATAATGAAGTGTCCAGGTGGCAAATTTTTTTGCTCCAGCAGCTGTAGCACCGACTCAGGAATTCAAAAGCAGAAGCACAACAGATTAATGGTTCACCATAATATTATCTTTGTAACATGCAATTTGTTCTCAATGATAATTAGATATTTAGAGAGAGACATAATTAGGAAGAGGCGGCTTAATGCTTTTTGTTATGGTTGTTGTTTGCTGAGGTTCTCCTGACAGCCAGAGGATCTACTGTGAGAGTAATGTGACACTGCATTGGAATTTGCAGTGGCTGGCCATGTTGAGCTATGGCTTAAGCATTCTGCCTGGTGAAATGAAACCACCCTAAATGCAAACCTTTCTATAGTTAATTAGTGTGTCATATCTCCCATCCTTGAAATTAGGCCAAGATTCTGTTTGTATGTGCTTTGTAAGTATGGATTATCAAAAGAAATATTGGGCCAGATGTAAAAAGGAATGAAGTAAAATAGAATTTCAAATCCATTTTGGAATGATGAGGGCTAAAACAGCCATGTAAAGGTAAGGTCCAGATGGAAAGTGCTGTTTCCTTTTGCCTGTTTATGACAGCTGGTGCCCTTTTCCCTCAGCTCTAGTACTGCTGCTACTATAGCCCATCTCTAAATTCATACTGTTTGTCCCTGGAATTTTATTTACCAAATTAACCATCAGATTCCTTCCTATGAGCAAAAGAGATATTCAGCTACTGAAAAATGTCATTCTCCACATCCACCTCAAATGTCCCACCACAGGCTGAGAGTGACAAGTATAAAAAGACAAGTTGGCTCTGATGCATGCAGGTCATTTCTGAACAGGCCATAGATTCTCATCTAAGCAGAAGGCCTCAGCAAGTCACAGTTCTTTCTACATTAAACCTCAAAAGACCCCCTTTTGCTCTCTCCTCCCCATAGCTAACTGCTAAACTAACTTCTATCCCCATCACTTTGTTGTCCTTTGAAAAACTTTATATAAACTGAATCATACTGTATACGCTCATTTGTGGCTGGCTCCTTTGGCTCAACCTTAAGTATGTGAGATTCATCTGCACTGTTGCATGTAGCAGTAGTTTATTTCATTGCTGTATGAATACACTACACTTTAGCATGAGAGCTTTATTTTTCTAACAGAAGATCATTTTGTTGAGGAGTGGATCTGATACAGAAAGTGAGAAGTATGGTTGGGGAAAAACATGCATCTATTCCCCACTGTGACTTGCAGACTGGTTGGAGTCCCCTGTGGAGGAGAGACAAAGAGGTGCTGGCAAGTGGTGATGGATAAGAAGAGAGGTATATGGCGTCCAGGAGCCAAAGGGTGCTGTCCACTCTCCTGCACCAAACCTGGCCCAGGTTTGTTGCCTTAGAGGACAAGAGTTCTGGGATTATCACAAGTTTGCCTCCTTGAACAGCTACATGTTGGTGGTGGTGAGGCATCTGCAAAGGCCTATGGACAGGGGGCACAGAGATGGGACTTGTGGAGCCAGAGGCTTTGAACAGAGATGAAGTCATGTGGTAACTGCAGTTCATCTCTTTGGAAATCCCAGAAATACCTAAGGGCACTTTGGGAAGCAGGAAGCACTAAAGGGTTGCTACCTGGCAGGAGTTGAGGTGCCTGTAGACCTCTGACTACTTATAAAACTAGCCAACTGCTATGGATTGAATCATGACCTCCTCAAAGATATGTTCAAGTCTTATCCCCTAGTCTCTGGATGTGAACTCATTTGTCAATACAACCTTTGAAGATGTTAATAGTTAAGGTTAGGCCGAGCTGAATCAGGTTGGGCCTTCATTATGACTGGAGATCTTGTAAGCTGAGGAAATTTGACGCACTTGTAGTAGACGACAGAAGGAGACACATGACCATGTGACTGAGGCAGAGATTGAGTTATGGGTTGCCAGGAAGTCACCAGCAGCATGCTACAGACTGGAGAAAGTATGGCTTGCTGAAACCTTAATTTTGGATTTCTAGTCTCCAAAACTATGAGACAATAAATTCCTGTTGTTTAAGCCAACTAGTGTGTGGTATTTGTTTTAGCACTCCTGGCAAACTAAGACACCAACATACAAAGTGATTAATGCCATAGCAGCAGTATGAGCATGAACAGCAAGAGCCCCAGGGGGACAGATGCTATTTGTGCCCCTGCCTGCTTCTCACTCTCCAACTCAGATCTCTTCCTCTCTCGACAGTCCTCTCTCCTATTCAGTTACAAAACCACAGAAGAGAGTTTTAAGGCTGCTGGGGAGTCTGGGAGGCTTCACAGAGGAGGTGACAATGATGCGTGACCCTGGAGAATGTTAGGATTTTCCAGGTAACAAAAAGCTCTACAGGTTGAAGGGATAGCATGGGTAGAGTTCCATAAGACTAGAAAGTGCAATGTGGGTGTGATATTCTGAGTGTTGCTTATACAGTCACTCATTTAGGCAATTGGATAAAAACTGCCCCTGCAGCCTTGGGCGTAGAGAACCTTTCTCCCCAAACCCACCTCCCATTCAGCTGGCCTCAGCACTTTGCACGCATTACAGTTTACACGCTTATTCTCTGTCTCAGTATTCATTCAAGGCCCTTTTTGGCTTAGCTTCCTCAGACCCAGAAAGCCTTTGCCAGAGGCAATGCCTGCCCCTGAAGGCTGAGATTGCAACATCTTCCAGCTGTCAGTTGTGCCCAGGATGTTGATCGTGCTAGTCTCAATCTCAAGGACACTGGAGATGGAGCCTAAGCATTAGAAAGCAATGCTGGGAAAATAAGTCAAGAAGGGCTGAGCATGTCATGCTGAGGAGTTTGACCTCTCCCTTGTCAGAAATGGCTATCCCTCAAAGACCTTCAAGAAATAGAAAGTCTTTATGTGTGCAAGGAAGTTCTCTCTCACACCAGTGTGGAAGATGGGCTGGTAGATGGAAAGAGTGAGTCAGGGAAGGCATTTAGAGGTCTTGGAGCAAGCTGATAAGCAAGTGCGATGCAGGTGCAAGAGGGTGGACTTTGGCATTAAGTGACCTGGGTAAATAGCACTTATTAGCTTTGGGGCATGATATTTAAACTCTCCAAGCCTCAGTTCCCACATTTATAAAATGGATATAAGTAGATGAGAAAGATAACCTGTGATGAGTAAATGAGATAGAAAGTTCCTGGATATGTCAGAGCTCTGTCAATGTTAGTTCTCTTGCTTTTGGTCCTACAGAAGTTGTCTTGAGAAATTACAGGTGGGATCAACATGGGTGTTTAACTAGATGTAAAGGCTGGGGGAGGAGTGCTGTGCGAGTTCACCACTGTACAGGAACATCTGGCAAAGGGGAGGAGTGTGGGCGGAATGCAGCTTGCATTCTGTGTGCCAAGCCATGAGCTCTGGTGTGGGACAGCATTTGCTCAAAGGCAATGAATGAGCTGGTGGTGGCCCTGGCAGTCCTCCAATCTGTAGTTGAGAAGTAAGCAGGGTGGGCAGCCTATTCCCAGTGGGCAGTGACTATTATTTTCATTTTCAGTTTTAATCACCATAGTCAGAGCCTTCACAGTTTACCTTGCTCTCTATTCCTTTCAAAATTCCTAATTTCTTTTCTCACAATTCCCTTTATCTTATTGCATAGCCTCACTGAGTTTACCTGAGTTCACACCCACCTTTTGGTTTATAAAGAAATTCTCCCTCTCCCTATGCTCCAGATGGTTTTCCTGGCACTGTGGCTGCATAGTGTTGAGCTGAGAACACTGACTCATCAGCCACACTGTGTGGGGTTCAAATCCTATTGTTCTGCCATTTATTAGCAGAGTGTTTTTGGCAAGGTGCTTCACCTTAGCTTCCTCATCTATAAAATTGTGATATTAAGTATGTTTATCCCATGGGGCTGCTGTTCTGTTTAAATTAGCATGAGTATGCATGCTTGTATACCTTTCTTACTCATACCAGGCATAGAATATGTACCTATATGTAATAGCCATTAGTTTTTTTCTCTCCCTTATACTATTTATTTGCCTAAAACCCCAGAATTTCATTTTTTCTCACCTCTACCATTGGAATCTCCCAATTCTCCAAACAATCAAACAATTTTTTTTGAGGGATCAAGAGGTAAATTTTGCTATAAGTAGAGGACATGTTGCTGCTGGGCCAAGAAGCTACTTAAAAGCATCCTTTATACACATTATCAGGGGCACTGTTATTACATAGTATTATTGGTATTAACAAAACATACATTAAGCAGTAGAGAGCATAGAATCTTGAAAGGATAGGGCCCCCAACACAATGTCAAGTAGCCTCTTTACTCTAATTATAAATGAAGTGGATCCCTAGGTCCCTATGAATGATTCACAGCACAAAGAAAGAGCAACAAACAAGCAAACAAGCAAACAAAAACTGCTTGTAGGCTATATGCTCCCTGCCCCAGATTAATCTATACCCAGACTACCCAGGCTAGAGACACACTGATCTTACGATCTTACTAATTATCTGATACTCTGCAAGTTAAGTACCCTTGGCAGGATCAAAGGATTGCCGTGTGTGTGTGTGTGTGTGTGTGTGTGTGTGTATGTGTGTGTGTGTGTGTGTGTGTGTGTGTGTGTGTAGGTGGGAGACTTTTCTTCTGTCTCCATGGCAAAGCTTTGATCCCTCAACATTTGCAGTCAAGGAAAAGCCTGAAGCAGGATATTAGGAAAGAGGGAAGAAATAAATTGCATCTCTCATTGTAAGGAGAAAACTGTGTGGCATTCAATTGGTTGGATGAAGTTGTCTCCTAGGGATGTGGCTACTGTGGTAAGGCTGCCAGAAAATTCTGAAATAGGTTTAGCCAGATGGGTCCTGCAGAGCAGAGGTCCTTCCACCTTTTTGCCCATTGGAACCACTGGTAGAGCGGTTTTCAAACTAAGTCCACAGAGCCATAAAGATGCATGCTGAGAGGGCAGACTGTTAAGCGGTTTTCAAACTAAGTCCACAGAGCCATAAAGATGCATGCTGAGAGGGCAGACTGTTAGTTGACGTGGACTGGCATGTCTTCTGGCCAGTTCCATTTCTACCAGAGCTGCACCACTTTTATCTGATATCATTTGTAGAAAGGATTTGGTGGCATTATTTGATTCATGTCTGTCTCCTGCACTTGACTGTAAGTGTCCATAATGGTGGGGTCAGTGTTTGTTTCACTTATTGACGTTTCCCCAGTATCTAGCACAGTGCTCAGGATTTTGCCTGTACTCGGTAAATAGTGTTGAATAAATGAATAAGAAATATGTGAAATCTACTTGCCAAGGGAAGAATAATGCCAAGCCCCCAGAGAGGTTAAATCACAGCATTTCTATAGATATCGTGTTTCTGTAAATATTTCAAGTTTATTGTGTAAATACTGTTTACTATTTATCTTTATTAGGAATTAAATATTCTCAAACAATGCTTTTGTTTCCTAAGTCCAAATAAAATAATCTCATCCAGATAGTTTAATAGGAGAAATATTTGAAAACTGGTATACCTTACTGAAGTCTCGGTACTAACCTGTTCTTTATCCAACTGTTTATACAAATAGGGACTATTTGGACTGGGCCTACCTCCACTCCCATAATCTGGAGGGAGAGGTAAGAAGAGGTTTCAGTAACTCTCCGTGGACAATCTTGGTTAGGGTAAATCTATACCCTTTCTAATGTGATTTCCAGAATGGTCTTCTACCGTCTGGTCAGACTCAAGGATGTCTAAGCCAAAAAGGCAGCTTCATTTCCAGCCATGTGTATTGGCTACAGAGTTTTTTTTTTTTTTGCAGGCTACATTCTGAAAAGGAGTGATCACTCTATTCACTTTAATAGGAAATAAAATGACTGCTGTTCTGTCTAAAATAAGTACAATGCAAGTAGCATCCCAGCGTCAATCAGATAGATGCCTTTCTCAATTTTGTTCTCGAGCTTCTAAGAAAACTGAAAAGTATTCTATGATGATAAAAGCTCAAAGCAGATTCTATTACAATATACCAGTTACTCATTTTAGCTTGCAATTGCTTATAAAGCACAAAAGTTGAATGGTTCTTGGCTTAGATCCATAAGGCAGAAAATGTACTGTATTATGCTTCTAATTGTCTACTATTCCTTTTAAAGGGAAAATCATTCTAGATAAATTGTTTAGCTCAAATGTTAGAAATGTTTTATACAGAAAAAAATGTTTCCTTTCCCAGAACTGTCAGAACAGTTCTCAAATTTAAACATGGTAGGCTTATAGCGAAGAGAATATTCAGAGAGCAAGAGGTTAGAATTCAGTTTACTAACCACTTAAAAACACAAATTAGCAAAAAATGCTTTGAAATTATTTTTAATGTACACTATCTTTAGTAATTAATTATGCTTATCACTGGTCAAATCTCTGCAATTATAAAGTAATCATTCATTCATCAAATCTTAATTGAGCACACACTCAACTCAATGTCTGAGAAAGTAAATTTACATACTAATCCCTTTCACTTCCCCCAGTCTAGAGGTTTCACTTCAGAGAGCCTCAGTATGTATGAAACGTAATAACAAATCCAGGAATAGGTGGAAAATGCTCAGACAAACTTCTGAGCAGGAAAGAAAATGCTGGTAACAAAGTCCATGGATTTAAATAGGTGTGGATATATTTTCATGTTCTTGCCTAAATAGATACGAACCAAAGAGAACAACAAATTGTGGACTCAGGTTTACACCCCAAAATTGGTTACATGTGAAGGAAGAGCATGTATGTAAGGCACTGAATTAAGTACCTAATGGACATTATTTTGTTTGAACTTTCGCTGTTCCTAAGAGTTGGGTATTATCTCCATTTTACAGATTGAGACATTAACTCCAAGAAAGGCTAAGTATCTTCCTAGGGTAAAATATCTAGGAAGTGGTGAAGGCAGATTTGAACCATCCTTCAGCTGACTGCACATCTGATGTTCTGATCGTTAACCACACTGTCTTTTCCATTTAGCTTGCACCTGTAGGTTCTGGGCTGGGTAATAGGAGGGCTTTACAGATGATGGTTCACTGACTTAGATTTATACCTGTCCCATTTTCACTTTGCATCTAAGAATCCCCATATTTGCCTCTCAAAGTCCTGGTGAATGAATCATGCCTTAGGCCAAGCCCCCAGACTTTAACAGCTGGTTGTGTCCTGGACACAGGGATTAACTCTCTCCTTGTGAACTCGAGTCTCTTGATGACTAGATTCCAGTCCCTGCAGCCACATCTCTGGAATGCAATAGCCAGACTTCTGGGCCTTGCAATCACTGGCCTCACCACTGCCCTGAATCTCTTCCTTCCAATCTTTGCCTGGCTAATTCCTAGTCATTCTTCAGGGTTTCCTCTGGACTGTCAATTACCCAGGGTGGCCATCTCTGACTGCCAAATCTAAATTAGGAACACTGTCATATTTTTTCATACCACTCTTTCTTCCCCTCACTGTAGTTCTGTATTGTGTGATTATTTGTTTGATGCCTATCTCCCATACCAGAACATAAGCTCCAAAAGGGGATGAACCATGCCTGTTTTATTCACCACTGAGCTAACAAGTAGCAAGTGTTCAACTCATATAAATGAAACATATGATCTATGCAAAGCCTTTAGTAGATCTTTTGCATACATTAGTGATATTATTTCATGAATGAATGAACTCTAGTTTGACCCTTGGATCTTTATCTTCACCCTAGGCTCCATTTTGCCTCAAGAACTGATATCCTATTTTGGGGAAATTTCTCTTGGAGTCCCTTTCTGACTGTTAAAAAAACAGACATTGAACTTACATGTCCCTTAGGATAATTTAACCTCCAAGTACTATCTGATCTGAGCAGTCCCTCTGCCTCACAACAGTGAGAAATGACACCAAGTTTCAGTTGTTTAAAAGTTACACACACACACACACACACACACACACACACACACAATTTTTAATGATGCAGATAAGTGTGGCCTTGCTTACTAAGATCTTTCGCGTAATTCCAATGGCTTGCTAACTTTATTCAACTGGAGAAGAGTTCTCAAATCAATTTATATTAAGAACTTTGCTATTAACATTAAAATCTCTCTAATGAGTTTGCTGGTAGAAATGTATTATGCTGAGACGCACAAAAGTAAGTGATTTATTGGTCAATTTAATTCAATTTTGTCATCAAGTCATAACAATTCCTATTTTGCAATAACTTTCAAATTCATCAGGTCCTCTCTTTTTCTGCCACCATTCGGTCCCTTACCTGCTTGGATTACTGTAATGTCTTCCTTAACTGGTCTGCCCTTCTGGTCTTACTCTTTTTCAGTTGAGCTTGTATACTTGCAGCAAAGTTAATTTTTCTAAAACCCTGCATTTTTGCTTCAGTTCCTTGCTTGAAAACCCATAATGGTTTCCCAATTTCCACCAGATCAAATTCAAACTCATCTTGAAAGTGATGGCCTTCCTACCAATTTCTATCAGCCTTAGCAGCACACTTGCAAATCATCTCAATTTCTGATTTGTCTTTGCTCACATGTCCCTCTGCTTAGATTGTTTCTTTCCTTCTCTGCTGCCTGGCCAAGTCCTGCCTGTCATTTGAAAATCTCAACTTCAGCTGGAGAAAACGTTCAACTTTTAGTAACTGTTCTTTCTCTCTCATCTACATTTTTATCTTTTGTAGAAATAGTTTAATATAATTATTTATTTATTGCTTGCCTGAAGAGACTGCAGTCTCCTTCAGAGAAGTCATCTCAAATTTCTTTGGTATTCCTAGAGTTTGTGTGTCCTTAACATTAGTTCCCTTCTCTAACAGTGCCTAGTACTTGAGAAATCGGCCCCCAAGAAACACCTGTAGAGATAAACAACAACTTCACCTTTCCCAAGTCAGTATTGGAGTGCAATCTAAAATAAGCCAGAGACCCGTCTACCAGTAGATGATGTTATCTGTTTTAATTTGTATTTTTCAGTGTGAAAATGCAAACTAGTCCTAAGGCAGGGCAATCCAGGAGATAAGCCCAAGTTGAAGGACTCAGCCAGCAAGGACAAGGCTCATCTGGCCTTGGCCTCTGCATTCTAAGGAAGCCATGGGGTAGAGCCAAGATGCAAGGGAGAATGTCAGAAAAGCCAATAGAATCTTTTCCAGCAGGCTGTTCAGAGGCACAGCAACCACATCTGCATCCAAGTTGAAAAATATAAAGAGTTGTGAAGGAAATCTGGAGATGGGAAAGATGGGATCCACTGTGCTACCTCATTTTGATTCCACAGACCTACAGTCTGCTGCTGGGACTCACACACTGCCCCAGCTTTCCCTCCACTGCCCCCATAAGTCCCACCATGTTTTCAGAAACTTACTAGCCATTCCAGCAGTTATTTGTGTCTGGATTAACATTCTTAACTAATAAATCAGTAGGATTATTGAAAACCTTCTCAGAGAATTCTCAATATCATTTTTACTATCTTAATACTAAAATAAGTTAAGTTAGACAAAATGTTGGAAAGTATTCCATAGGTGTTCAGTAACTAGTCTTTGAATAAATGAATGGAAAGTTGCCTGTGTATTTTGCTTCACTATTTTGATTGATTTAGGTAAACAACATGTTTACATAAATGGACAGTCATATCTTTCGAACCAAGCCTTCCTTTTTCTTTATAGCCCAAATGGCCTCATTCCTTCCTTTCCCAATCAGAGACTACCTTAAGGAAAGAGTCTGATAAATTCATTTACCAAAATTTATACCTGTATTTTGAAAAGCTAGCAAAGCTTACGCCAAATTAATTGTTAATCATAGAATTTTATCTATCAGCAAGTTGTTAGGCAAAGTGTTTTATGGCTGGACTAGGGTGGAGAAAAGAGAAAGGCCACCACTTTTAAAAGCCATCAAGTGCACAACTTCTCACACTGAGCAAGAATTTGGGTATTTATCAGCTCTACTCAGATTCAGCTTTTTGATGAATCTAGTGGGATATGAAATATGCCCCAGAGACTCTTCTGCCTTTGGGGTCTATGTCCTGGTTCCTGGTGATCCTTGCCTTGATGACAGCTTTCTCTCATTGTGGCATCTCTAGTGTATACAAAAACAGCGCCTCTGCTGACAGTGCAGACTGAAATTATTTGAAGGTCACAGGCAAGCAAACAGGTAGAAAGACAAAAGAATATCTGTCTGAAACCAACCAAATGAAACTCATATCTGACATGTAGGTCTCAATTGATCATGCTCAGCTGTTGCGGTTGTTGCCTCCCATTTCGGGGCACTTATCTTACAATGAGGAAAACAATGAAAGGACACTGTGAAATATGATCGGAAGGATCTTCTTAAATGGCCAATAAATAGTGTGTCCAGCTAGATTTTAAGGAAGAGTAGATATGCTGTAATCCTTGAAGATTCCCAGAAAATCTAGGCTTCCCAGAAATCTGGCCTGATTTACATAAACAAATCAAGGAAATGTTTTACTCATGGGTTTTTCATTATTTTTTCTGACAAATGCTAGAAAAATTGGCAAACTGAAGCAGCTGTCTGATTTACGACTGCTCTTTCTCTGGGGCTCCTGCCGTCAGGATATAACAGTATCTCCAGGAAACTGCAAAGATTCACTTTATTTCAATTAGTTTTCTTCACACAGTCCACTGCCTCTTCAGCCAGCTCAGAAAACATGACTTTTAGCATTACTTAAGCTGCTTGGCTTGTAAGATAAGCACTGAACTCCTACCTAGTCATTCTCTAGCAAGATTGGGTCCTTTGTGTCTTATCAATTTACCTGCTGGTATTTATTTAACACCATTTGTGATGAGCTCTCACTTTTTTTTTTTTTTGGTCCGTTTGAATTTTGACTTGATATTAATTGATCTTTATCTTCTGATTAACCCAATTCTACCTCTGTGAACTGGAGTAGAATTTTTCTACTAAATACAAACTTAGGAATTGAACGGTACCCATTTTTGAATAAGACTTTTAAGCTGGCAAAGCCCCTATTAGGTTTCTGAACTTTTAACAAGAGGAAGCACTGACATCTTTCTGTCAACATTTTCCTGAACCATAAATTGCTTAGGCATTAGAAATTCTCTAGAAATGACATAAAAGGGCTATGCAGCAAATGTATTCTTGTAGTGCAGGTCTGCAAGTCAGAGTAATTTCAGAATTTACCACATAAGCTGAAAAGATGGCAGATGCAAGAATTGGATTTAACCGTAGATGATAACCCAATTTTCTCCACAGCACTGTAACTCAATAAGTCTTTAATGGCTTCTTAGATAAACAGATGGATGTCATCAAAAGGCAGAGGATGATAAATTTGATTGGTGTCTGAAGAGTTTGCACTGCTTTTTCCCCAACACAAGTAGCAAGAGAAAAATGGGGGCACCCACCCTTAAACTCCGGCACGGGAATTTAAATTATTTGGTTACAAACAGTTGTATTTCCCCTGCAGAATAATATTGAAAACAACCAGGATGGCACAGTCCAGGAAGCACAATATATCCTTTTAGTTAGGGTTCTTCTTTTGAAGATTTATACTATTTAGCCATATGTATTCTTATTTAGTTGACTCAGGTTTATTTTCATACAGATTTCCAAATATTCAATTAAAGCTCGTTGTAAGATTATGACCTTCAATTACCTATGATGACCCAGAGTTTATAGACTCTCAAGTCCATGGCCCAATTTCTGCTGGTCAAGAGACTCTTGATTCTTTGAATAGTTCCTTTACTTGGATGCTTTTTCATTTAGTTCACTTGTTCACCAGGTTATTCAGGGGAATTAGATTTCAAATGGTCCATTGTCAGAGAAGTCCAGCATATATGAAGAATCTGGCCAAGTCTTTCCAGAGCTGGTAATGTCAAATTCCAGATAACACATGTATGACCTTGGTCTCTTAATGAGATTTGTCCACATGAATCCAGGGGAAATGCTATGGCTAAAAAAAGTTCTGAAAGGAAATATGTCTTTTGTTGTTGTTGCTATTGTGATTTCTGGGTTGTGAGATTATGGCGAAGTTCTATGATTTTCAAGAGTAAATTTGGGAAATTCTATATTTTAGACAGAACATATAGGGCTAGATTTTTTTTTTTTTTAAATATCTGGTGATAAGGTAAACCACTTCTCAAAATATTTCTGAGAGATATAACAGTTTACTAAGTTACCATAAGAAACTTTTCAAGGAAAGAACTAGAACTTTCTTGTAAACTTAGTTGAAAAAGAGATTACCTTTTATCTTCAAAGCTCAAGCAAATGCTTTAGAATCCTTTTATTATACCTAATGTTAGTTCCTCTGCTGTAGTCTATTCTTAACTAATTTGAAATCAAAGTAGGAAATTCTTACATTACCCCTACTATGGGCCAGATACTGTGCTTAGTTATATGTATTAACTAATTTGCTCTTCATGACTATTCGAAAAGAAAGGACTATTGTTATCCTCAATTTATAGATGAGAGAACTATGGCACAGATAGCTTAAGTAACTTGCCTAAGGTCACACAGTTATTAAATGGTAGAATTAGGAATTCAACCTTAAGTAGTCTGGCTCCAGAGTCCATGTTCTTAACCATTTTTATGTTTTACTGCCTTTCATAAAATCCTGATGTATAAAGATACCCCATGATATTATCATTAATCAAGTATAGATGGATTAGTTATGTCACAATGAGCATGTGTGTGTGTGTGTGTGTGTGTGTGTGTGTAATAATCTCTGCTTTGCCATCTGGTTACTCAGTTATGCAGGTAGGGGACCTTAGAGAATAGTCCCATCCGGCACAATTGGGTCCTGGATGGCCAGTGCTCACTTCACATGCAGGTGGAGTGTACATAATAAATAAACTGCATACTGCCACATGCACTAGATATATAGGGTAAACTCTAAAATAAAGGGTGGCCTTGTCTTACTTTCAGATGGCTTCTACTGTACCCTTTCTCTACTAGAACTTTGCAGAAGATTCTGGTTTTCTGAATGCAGGGGACTGTAGCTAGTCAATTTCAATTAACCCCTCAATTGTGAAATCTGACTGTCCCCCTATGTCCCAAGGGCATTTTCATTAAGGAGGGAGAATGGGACCATAAATCACTACAGTGATTTCCATGCCATTCAGACTACCTCAGTTGGCTGAATAAATTTGTAAAATTTTCCTGAAAAGCAATTTAGCAATATGTACTGAAAACCTAAAAAAGTCCACACCTACCAGTTTCAGAATTAGCAATGTATCCTAAGGAAATAATAAGAGATGTGGACAAGAAGTTCTGTATGAAAACCTTTATCACAGCATTATTTATAACATCAAAGAAAAAGCAAAACCCAGATACTATACAAAAAACCTGGTAACAACATAAGTAGCCAACAAGAGGAGAATAATTAAGTTTATGATACATCCATAAAATGCAATATTATGCAGCCATTAAAATTATGTTTCTGAAGAATTTTTAATGACACAGAGAAATACTCATCACATAACATTCAGTGAAAAAGCAGGATACAGAACTTCAGGAAAAAATGATGCTACTTATGTAAAAAGTAAAAAAAAATCTAAATATATCTATAGACAAAGTCTTGAAAGGAATTATGGCTTTTGGTTGTTCTTATCTCTGGGTTATAAGATTTTGGTATCTTCTTCAAATTTTCTATAATGAATAAATACTAATTTTATAAACAGAAAACCAACCAATAAAACATACATAAAGCATAAATACCCACGAGTTACAGGGGGAAAAACGAGCAGATATTTGTGTGAGGTGGTTGTAGGAGATGAGATAAGTGCAAGAAATATCCCAGTTTCCTTGCACCCTCTTCCATTTCCCCAGTCCTCAGCACCAGTGCCTGTGGGCATGAGCTCACACACATGCACACATATAAACATGTACCAATCTCACGTACCTACTTCCCACAAATGTTGGGAATTCCTGGCTGCTACAGACGGAAGCAGTCAAGTCATTTCACTGGGTACTTTTCTGTTGGCTACTCTGAAGCCTGACTGATAATGCTCCCTTTATGGGTCCTTAAATCCTTCAGGCTAAAACTGGACTGTAATGCATTGTCTTGACCTCTTCTCATTGTCTTGACTTCTCTTTTTACTGTACACCAAGTTGCTGTGTACCTTCTGGCTTCCATTCGGTGAAATAAAATGATATAAGATGTGTGAAAGCACTAACTGCAGCAATGCTCATTTCCTTCCCCCTCTGTCTTTCCATCACATCCTTGTTTTGGAGAAAATGTAAACGACGTGGGTAGGATTTGAGCATTTGGAAGTGAAAGAGGAAGGGCGTGCCTGGCAGAGGGAAAACAATAAGCAAAGGCCAAAAACTGGGAACATCAGGCTATGTATGAGTAACACTGAGTGTTGTTTTTCTATTGAGTAAGGGATATGCAGGTGGTAGTACTGGAGAAAGGTGGTTTGAGACCAGATCACAGAGGCTCCTGGTAACTTCTGGATGATTCCAAATATCAAAGCCACCAATCAAAAGAACAGATTTGTCACCAAGTGTGCTGTTTTGAAGCTGTTAGGTACCCCAGAAAATGCCATGTTCTTTTAATCATTCATGTGGGGGCAGACCTATTGTGGGTGGGACCTTTTGATTAGGTTGTTTCAATTGAGATGTGACCCACCTAATTCAAGGTGGGTCTTAATCTTTTACTGGAGTCCTTTATGAGAATAAAAGACAGAAAATAGCCGAGAGAGCTGAGAAAGAAACACCCAGAGAGCTCAGAGAGAAAAAAACACCCAGAGAAGCTTAGAAAAAAGCTCCTGGATCTGCTGAGAGAGCCACTGAAAACAGGAGCTGAAAGCAACGAAACCCGGGCGTGAAGGACCAGCAGACGCCAGCCATGTACCTTGCTATCTGACAGAGGAAACCGAGATGCCAGTGGCCTTTCTTCAGAGAAGGTATTGTACTGTTGATGCCTTGATTTGGACATTTTCATGGCCTTAGAACTATAAATTTGTAAGGTAATAAACCCTCATGGTAAAAACCAACCTATTTCTAGTATATTGCATTCTGGAAGCTTTAGCAAACTGGAACACCAAATATATTCAGGTGACGCATTGCAGATACTAAAAGGAAATTAAAATCTGGACCTTTTTGCTGTGAGAACCTGTGTAATCGCAATCTCTGGAGATGCATAAAAATATGAAAGGGACGTTGCATAAGGCAGGGGGCTGGACAAGATGAACTCTAGTTGCCTGATCCTGTTATGTTAATGATACTGATTCGAAGAGAGGAAAGAGGGGCAGTTCAGTAAGCAAAATCATACCAGGAACCTCAAGCAGACTGCCAGACTGCTGCTTCCCGTAAGCAGGCTTTGACCTTGTCTCGTACCATTCTTTTCTTATTAAAGATGGTGTAAATAATGGAGGCTTCTTCCGATTATATGACATGAAAGAGATGTTACTGCTTAAATTGTTAGTTGATTGATATTCCTAAATGTGTTACCATGATGACATTAAAATCGACAAGTGACAATTCTGAATTCTGTTGTTGTAAAAAAATTTAACAATGAAATTAATTTTATAAAGCAGCTAACTTTCAATTACAATTTCTGCCAATCTTCACATTATCAGTTTAACACTAATAATTTTTTAAAAAGACATATATAGGGATTTCAGAATGGCAGGTACAGTTATTTTTGTGGTCAGAATTTAGAGTTATTATGGTAAATTATTGGGTTCACTTTTTTTTCATTAGCATTTCATCAACTGGACAAATTAGTCAAAGAAGGTCTGAAATTCCCAGGATTTCCTAAAACTGACATCTGTGACTTTCTTAAGCTTCCAGTGACACACATGATGTAATTACCAATTACAGGACACAGAGGTGGATGTGCATCAGTAACGGTGAAGCCTTAGGGTTGAATCTGAGTGCTCTGGGACAAAAGATAAAAAAGAAAAAACTTCGATATCTGAATCATGCTTTAAAATCCCTTGTAGCTTTTCTCCCTCTCTCTCTCTCCTCCTCCCCCGCCCCCGCCCCCGCCAAACAGTTTTATTCACACACCATACAATCCATCCAAAGTGTACAATCATTGGCTCTCGGTGCAGAGGAAATTAAATGCAAGCTTAACAAATTTCATGTAAGAGCCTTGTTTCCTTCTTAGTTTCCTATGCTGTATTTAATACTTCCCCATCAGTTTGAGGATTAAAGGCGTAAACTCTGGAGCCCTCCAAAACTGGGTTCAAATGCTGGTCCTGTCAGCTCTTGGCTCTGTAACTACTGGTCAATTTTTGAACCAAAGTTTTCCTAATTTATAAAACAGGGATAGCAGTAACCCTCTAGGAGATACCTCACAGACTTTTGTAAGATTACTGAGAAAATAGAAAAAAAAATGCTTATCATAGTGACTGATTCATAGTGAATAAGCCATAGTGAAGTTTTTATTTTTGATTGATTGATTTTTGCATGTATGTCTTTGCTCATCTTGGACACTTAAACAGTCTCCTGAACATATTTTCTCAATTGGTTAAAACAACTATAATAGAAATGACATTTGTATTCAGAACCCCAACCTCTATTATAGTTTTTTTTAAATCAAATTCCCCTGTGATGCCATCTGGCCCTGGGTTTTTCTTAGTTGGGAGGCTTTTGATTACTAATTCAATCTCTTTACCTAGCAAATGGTTTTTTGAGATTTCTATTTTTTTCTTGAGTCAATGAAGGTTGTTTGTGTGCTTCTATGAATTTGTCCATTTCATCTAGGTTATCTAATTTTTGGGTATACAGTTGTTCATAGTATCCTCTTATAATCTTTTATATTTCAGCAGGTTCAATAGTAATGTCCCCGTTTCTGTTTTTGATTTTAGTTATTTGTATCTTCTCTCTTTTTTTTTCTTTGTCAGTCTAGCTAAGGTTTGCTAATTTTATTCATCTTTTCAAAGAACTAACTTTAGGTTTTGTTGATTCTCTCTAATGTGTTTGTGTTTTCTATTTCATTTATCTCTGCTCTAATCTTTTTTATTTCCTTCCTTCTGCTTGCTTTGAGTTTAGTTTGCTCTTTTTTTTCAAGTTCTTCCATTTCAAGGTTAGGTCTCTGATTTGAAGTCTTTCTTCTTTTATAATATAAGCATTTACAGTTATAAATTACCCATTCAGCACTGCCTTCACTGCATCCCATAAGATTTTTTATACAGTTTTATTGAGATATATTCATATACTGTACAATCATCCACAGTGTCCAATCAGCTATTCACAGTACCATCATATAGTTGTACATTCATCACCAGAATCAACTTTTGAATATTTTTCTTACTCCAAAATGAATAAATAAATGAATAAAAATAAAAGTAAAAAAGAACACCCAAAACATTCCACCCCCCATCCCACCCTATTTTTCATTTGTTTTTTGTCCCCATTTTTCTACTCATCTGTCTACACACTGTACAAAGGGATTGTGAGCCATGAGGTTTTCACAATCACACAGTCACACCATGTAAGCTACATAGTTATGCAGTTGTCTTCAAGAATCAAGGCTACAGGGTTGCAGTTCGACAGGATCAGGTATTTCCTTCTAGCTATTCCAATACATTAAAAACTAAACAGAGCATAAGAATGCCCTCTAGAGTGACTTCTCAATTCCATTTGAAATCTCTCAGCCACTGAAACTTTATTTTGTTTCATTTCACTTCCCCCTTTTGGTCAAGAAGATTTTCTCAATCCCAAGGTGCCATGTCCAGGCTCATCTCCGGGAGTCATGTCCCACGTTGCCAGGGAGATTTATACCCCTGGGAGTCATTCCCACATAGTGAGGAGGGCAGTGAGTTCACCTGCTGCATGCATCCCATAAGTTTTTGTATGTTGTATTTTCATTTTCATTCACCTCAAGATATATCCTAATTTTTCTTCTGATTTTGTCTTTAAGTCATTGGCTGTTTAGGAGTATGTTGTTTAATTCCCACATATTTGTGAAATTTCCCTTTCTCCCTCTATTATTGATTACTAGCTTGATTCCCTTGTGGTTGGAGAATATGCACTGTATCATTCAAATCTTATATTTCCTTACTGGTCTTCTGACTAGATGTTATATCCATTATTGAAAGTGGTATATTAAAGTCTCCTACTATTAATGTGGAACCATCAATTTCTCCCTTCAAATCTGTCAATATTTGCTTTATATATTTTGGGCTCTGCTGTTAGGTGCATATATATCTATAATTGTTACATCTTCCTGTTGAATTGTCCCCTTCATCAGTATATAACGACTGTCTTTGTCCCTCATAACAGTTTTTGTCTTAAAGACTATTTTATCTGATATTGGTATAGCTACCCAAGCTCTCTTTTGGTTACTACTTGCATGTTATATTTTTTTCCACCCTTTCACTTTCAGCCTATTTGTATCTTTTAATTTAATGTGAGTCTCTTGCAGACAACATATAGTTGGGTCAAGACATTTTATCTATTCTTCCAATCTCTGCCTTTTGACTGGAGAGTTTAATCCATTTACATTTATAGTTACTACTGATAATACAGGACTTTCTTCAGCTATTTTGCAATTTAACCTTTGTATGTCTTATACCTTTTTAGTCCTTCACTTCCACTAATGCCTACTTTTACATTTATTTTATCTTTTGTGTTGTTTCATATTGAGTGCCTTCTCATTTCTATCTGGGTGTATTTTCCATCTATTTTCCTTGTGGTTACCATGGGTTAAAATTTAACATCCTAAATATATAACAATAATATTTGGTTTGATACTAATTTAACTTAATATCATGTACATATACACTTCCTATACCTCTCTGTCCCCCCACCAGTTTTTGTACTTTTTACTACTTAAATCTCTTTATGTCCCAAACCATACATTCATCATTACTTTTATATATTTTCATTTTAGCACTATAGGAAGTAAGAAGGGGAGTTACATACCAAAGAATACACTACAATAATACTGGCATTTATAATTACTTAAATGTCTTTATTTCTTTATGCCACTTTAAACCACTGTCCAGTGTGCTTTTCTTTCAGTCTGAAGAACACTCATTAGCATCGTTTGTAGGACAGGCTAGTGGTGATAAACACTGGGAATGTCTTAATCTCTTCCTCATTTTTTAAAGAAGGTCTCACTGGATATAAAATTCTTGACTAGCAGTTGTTTTTTTTTCCAGCAATTCCATGTTTCTGATGAGGAATCATTACTCAATCAAATAGGGACTCCTTGAATGTAACAAATTGCTTTTCTCTTGTCTCTGCATTTGATAGTGTAATCAGTCTATGATGGGCTGTATTTTTCTTCATTTTTAGCTTGTTTGGTGTCCTCTGGGATTCTTGGCTGTGCATGTACATGTTTACTGCTAAGTTTGGGAAGTTCTGTCATTATTTCTTTGTATATTCCTTCTGCCCCTTTCTCTCTTTCTTCTCCTTCTGGGACTTTCATAATGTGCATATTGGTATGCCTGATGGTGTCCCAGAGGTGTCTTAGGCTATTTTTGCTTTTAATAATTCTTTTTCTCTGTGCTCCTCAGTCTGGCTCATTTCAAATGTCTTTCTTCAATTTCACTGATTCTTTCTTCTGCCAGCTCCAGTCTGCTGTAGAAACTCTCCTGGGGATTTTTCATTTCAGTTACTGTGGTCTTCAACTCCAGTAGTTCTGTTCGGTTCATTTTAAAAATTTCTTTATTGAGTCTCATATTATTCATTCATTGTTTTCCTGATATCCTTTAGTTCTTTATTGTATTGTCCTTCAGCTCCTTGAGAATTTTTAAGATCATTTTTTTAAAGGATTTACTCAGTATGCCCACATTCTAGTATTCTTCATTGGTATTTTTTGGATTTTTATCCTCTTCCTTTGGCTGGACCATCATTTCCTGTTTCCATGTTTGTCCTATACTCTTTTGCTGCACACTGTACTTTTTAGTATTTTTAAATGTTAACTCTGGGATTTATTCCCTGAGATGTCTGTTTCTTGATTTTGTAACCAGCTGGAGATAAGACAGAGATTTTCTTGAGCGTCAGCCCTCCTATAAGGAAGGTCTGCTGAGGTGAATGCAGTGTGCAGGTTTTCCCTGTCTTTCTAGGCCTGTGTCTGGCCCTGAGCTTTTGCTTCTTAGTTGTTTTGGAGTTCCCTATACACAGGAGTTTCATTGTCCCCTGTTTCCCAGGAGACAGACCTCCCTCTTCTGGGTGTTTGAAGTCAGCAGGTCTTTGCCCCAAACTGTCTGCCTCTATAGTTTCTTACACTCCTTTCATTGTCTCATGCTGCTTTTGCCTGGAGGTCAAATTCAGGGAGGAGGGGCATGTTGGAAAGGACTTTTCCATGTCAGTCTGAAACAGGGCCAGGGACCCATGAAGGGATCCTCTGGGGAGGGGATCAGGAAGGGTGTCAAGAACTTCTCCAATGGCTCCCCAAAGCTGAGCTTTCCTGGCTTCCCAGCAAATACAGCTCTTTAATGAACTGTTCCCTGCAGCCCCAAAGAAGTGCAGTGTCCTTACATCTTCTCCAGTGCCAACTCTGTGTGTGGATTGAAATAATGGCTGCTGCCTTCTTTGTCCAGGAAGGGTTGAAATGATGGCTACCCTCAGAGCTGGGCCCCCAGCAATCAGAATCTGCTAACCAAAAGCCATGATCAGTGATTGGCCATGCCCATCCCCAGTCTTGGGGAAGAAGATTTTTATGTCCTTTTCTGTCACCAGTGAGCTAGCCAGGGGCTGGGCCCCATAGCGGCCTGCAGTGAGTGAGGTATGGGACCCAGTAGCCATCACGCGGAGAGAGCAATTTACTGTTCTTTACTGTAATTTATCAGTCTCTTCCTTGGATGCTGTACACTGTTCTCTGGCTCCCAGATTTTCCAAATAGTTGTTCCAGGCAGTTCTTGCCTGTTTAATAGTTGTTTTGGTAGAAAGACTGAGTCCTGGAACTCTTTCCTCTGCCATCTTCCCACAGTCCTCTCTCCTGATAAATACTTTTTAATTATTATTTTTTACTTTGAAATAATTTTATATTTACAGAAAAGTTGCAAAAGAATACAGAATTCCTACTTACCCTTCATCCAGATTCCCCTATTGATAACATTCTACATAATCAGAGTACAATGATCAAACCAGGAAATGAATGTTGATTTAATACTGAGTAATCTATAGACCTTACTTGACTTTCACCAGTTTTCCCAATAATGCTTTTTTTTTCTAGTCTAGGATTCGATTCAGGATCCCACACGGCCTGTAGATGTCATGTTTCCTAAGTCTCTAATCTGTGATACTTCCTCAGTATTTCTTTGTCTTTCACGACCTTGATGCTTTTGAAGTGTTCCAGTCAGTTTGTTTTGTAGATCATCCCTTAATTTGAGTTTGCCTGATCTTTTCTCTTGATTATACTTGTGCTATTATTTTAACAAGAAAACCTCAGAAGGGATGCTTTGCTCTCTTCAGTGCAACATATCAGGGGGTATATGATTTCTATGTGCTTTATTACTGGTGACGGTAACCTTGATCACTTGGGTAAGATGATGTCTGCTAGGTTTCTCCATTATAAGTTTACCATTTTCCCCTTTGAAATTAATAAATATCTTGTGGAAAGATACCTTGAAAATATGCAAATGTGCTGTTTTACATCATATTTTCTCCCACTAATTTTAGCTTCCATCAGTGATTCTTGCCTACAACAATTGCTACTGTGCTATTTGTCCAACGATGAGTTTCCATTTCACTTATTCTTTGTATATTCAATAGTTAGAAATCTACTGTAAGGAAGAGTTCTCCCTTCTCTTTTATTTATTTATTATTCATTCATTCATTCATTCATTATCTGAATTGGTAGGGACTAGTGGATCTGGTGGATATTTAATTTATATTGTGAGTTATAATGCAGTCTTCCACTCATTTATTTTGTTGTTCACATTGTTCCAGCTTTGGCCATTGGGTGCTCCTTCAAGTTGGTTCCAATTTCCTTTCATTATTTTCTGAGTACTTCCTTCCTTTCTGGAACTATAAGATATTCCAGGCTCACCTTGTATTTTTCATGTCCAGCCCTGGAATCATACACTTCTCCAAGGAAGCCTGGTTCCTTTTACTGGAGAATGGTGTTGAGAAACCAAGAGCTGGGTGCTAAGTGTGTTAATTTTTATTGGCATGTCATTGCTTCTAGGCCCCCTCAGTAAATGGAACATAGAAATATATGTATGTATACTAACCTGCAAAAACACATACAAATTTGTTTCTATAGCTATCCACCTGTATGTGAATGAGTTCATACCCATCCGTCTGATCCCAGTCCAACACCACAGAGTTCATTCTAGCCTTCTCACTTCCTTATAGGTGTCTGTTTCCTATGATCTTGAGAAACTTAGTTCTCATTACCCACAATATATTTACTTCTTTATTTAATCCTTGCATATAACCTAAAGTAGTGTCAGAATCACTAATCCATACCCCTGTGGAAAAAAAAAAAAAAAACTAACTCTAGTAAAATATTTGCGCATAGTTCTTTTTATCTTTAGTCTTTATGTTTATTTAGTCAAAATATTACTTTTCAAACTTACGTAGGCCAATCCTTTTCTTCCCTACCCCTTCCTGTATAGTTATGTTACTTATTTGTAATACATTAAGGTTAATTTGTTATCGTTTGTATTCCATTTGAGGTTTCCCCATATCCTGATTTTGTTTATTTATTGGGTATTTGAAACATTATGTGTTTCTAAGCATCAAAGCTATATAGAAGGTCAATTCAGATAAATGTCATTCTCTCCTTATCCCTACTATCTCTTTCATTTCCCCATTTTTTATACCCCACACCCACCCCACCCCTTGTAGTTAATCAATCTCATTAATTTCTGATTTATCTTTCCTGGGTATCTTCAGCAAAAATGAGTAGATGTATTTGTTTATTTCTTTTTTCTCCTTCTTTCTTATATGAAAGATAGCATACTGTAGATACTCTTTTGCACTTTACCTTTTTCACTTAACAATATACCCTGGAAATAAGTTCACATTGGTTTATAGAGATCATCCCCTTTCTTTTTACAGTTGCATAGTAGTCCATTTGTGGATACACCGTAATTTATTTTACTACTTTCTTATGTATTGACATTTAGGTTCTTCCCAATATTTTGTGACTATAAACAATGAGGAAATGAATAACCAAATTCACATGTATTTTCATTTTGTTAGAGGCGTATCTTCAGGATAGATTCTTAGAAGGGAATGCTGTGTCAAAGGGTGTATGTATAGTTTTGTTAGGTATCACCAAATACCCCTCCAGCAGAGTCGTATTAGTTTGCATTCTCAGCAGCAAAGTATTGTCATACTTGAAAATTTTCACCAATGTGATAGGTGAGAAATGGTATCTTAGTGTTATTTTCATTTGTACTGCTGAGAAATATTTTTAATGCAAATGGAGGAAAGAAGTTGAGAGGAACGTCGGATGGAAAGTCAGAGCTAAAATGGAACTTCAAGTGCTCCACAAAGACTATAGGTCACCTAAGAAGCCCAGTAAAAGACAATGATTCTGAGGCTTTGGTGAAAGTCAAAAAGTATTAATGCAAGGACCAAAGTGATCCACCGGAGATAAAAAAGGGAAATAGAGCATAAGTGTAATATACTAGCCATGCAATAGGTTTAAAAAGATCAACTTGTTTTTAGATGTAAGAGAAAAAGCTAGTAACAAATAATGCTTGAAATGAAGAAATTTTCATTATTTAAAAACTTTCAGTCTTAAAGAAAAGCTATGGTTTAAAAACCTGCAACAAAGGATATACTAGTCAGGTAGCCAAGAGGAATCGGAAGAGGCTGTGAATTTACAGTCCAAGCAAAAGGAAGCAGGAATTTACGGTCCAAGCACACCTAGGTCACTGAAGAGATGGTTCAGAAAAGTGGTAGGGACTCTGATCCTGCTTAAAGCACCAAGAATGAAGAAAAGCCTACGAAACATTCATTTTTCAGAATAGGAAAACAAGGATGATTTGAAAAATGATCAAACAATAATCTTAGGAGTGTTCAAACCATCAAAATGAAATTTTTATATGTGGAAAAAAAATAGCAAAAGACCCATAGAAATCTGTTAAACTTAGAAGAAAATCACATATTGCAAAATGACTAACATGACTTGTGACAAACAGTCTCTAGGATCAGGTGAAATGTATAACAACAGCCCCAGTCAGTAGCAAGGAATCATTTGTTTTAACTTCAGTACAGTTTTAAATTCTATTTCATAAGTCAAATTTTAGGCTAGAGATTATAATTTTTTTCAATTTTAAAACCTGAGAAACATCAAGAATTAATTTATAGTAAGGAGATAAAACACATGACAAAATGCAGTAGAAAAGTATGAGTTCACTGCTAGTTTAAGGGCTGGACTCTGGAATGTTGGCACAAACGGGGACAAGCAAGTAAGAGAAAGGAGGAAAACAGTTAAGCAAATATGTTGAGTTTCTATTTTTGTGCAAGGTACCATTTATCCCCTGGGGATATAAAGATAAAAAAGGGAAAAATCCTTGCCCTTAGTTTGCTGGGGTGATTGATTTGTTACCCTTCAAAAGATATGCTCAAGTCCTAATGTCTGCTGTTGTGAATATGAATCCTTCTAGGAAATTGGATCTCTGAAGATGTTACTAGTTAAGATGAGGCCACAATGGATTAGAGCGGTCCCTAATCCATTATGACTGGCATCCCTATAAGGAGAGGAATATTTGGACACAAGGAGTAGGAGGCAGACAGAGAGAGAAGACAATCAAGTGTTGGAGGCAGAGATTGCCAAGGATTGCCAGCAAGCCACCTCCAGAACTCTATAGACTTCAGAGGAAGCAGCATGGCCCTGCCAACACCTTGGTTTGGACTTCCAGGCTCCAGAACTTTGAGACAATATGTTTTGGTTGTTTTAAGGCATCCACTTTGTATTAGCCCTGGGAAACTAAGGCAGGTGGGAAGGAGAGAGTTTAATACGAATTTTTAAAGTGGTAAATAAAAGCCCCACAATGGTGGCCTATGACCGGGTAGAGATGAGAAAAAGTTTCAAAGGAGGCAGCCCTTGAGCTAGAAATTCTCTTGGTGGAAGAGGGGAGGTATGTACATAGGAGTGATAGTAGAGACAGTCCAAACAGAGGAGCTTGTACATGCAAAGGGACAGAGGTTTGCATGTTTTAAAAGTCACTTTTGAATACAATGCTGTGTGCCATTTAACATCTCCCTAAACTCATGAAATTTGCAGATAATGTCAATGGGCATTGAGTACAAGAATGGCATTGAGAAGGATAGGATTAAATTTCAAAATGACCTTGAAACATCAGAGAAACTAACAGAAACTAACTGTTCCCTTTTCTTGTGCAAGAAAAACAGTTGGCATAAATACAAAATGCAGAATGGCAGAAAAGATCAGGAAAGGACAGAGGAATCCTACTGGACTGTAAGTGGGGAAGTAACCAGCAGAGGAGGGCAGTGGGCTTTAAAAGAAAGATTAGCACTGAGAAACGAACAATGACAGTAATGCCTTAGAGAGCCTCTGGGTTCTAGCACTGGCTCAGGCTTGTATTATATGTTTGACTCTGAGGAAGTCTCTTAAGGGGAACCTCAGTTTCCTCCTCTTAACAGAGTGGATAAACCATCTGCAGAGCCCCTTTCCATTCCATAGTTCCTTGAGCCAATGATTCTTAGGAAGGTTGAAGAGCATCTGAGTCAAGAGATGACCCAAGCTGGGAGACACAGGTTCTACAAGGTAAAGATGGAAGCATTGGGAGTAGATTGGGAGCACTGTGTTGAACCTGAACTTTATGAAGGCTATGAGATGGTTTCAAAACTGCCTTCCATCATGTGATGGTTATTACCAGAAGCACAATCAGCTGTTCTCTATTTCTGGAGGGATGAGAACAGAAGACCGAGAACAAAAGAAAATGAGATCAAATTGCAGTGAAGAGTGTTAAATAACAGAATGAATTAGTTCAGGAAGTTACAGGCATGCCTTTTGGGGAAGCCTTTAGAAACAGTCTGTTTGTCCAAGATAATTCTGCACAGGGTCACCAGCTGTGGAGACAGGCAGTTGGGTGGACCAGATGTCATTTCAGTGCCCTTCCTATCTCTGTGTTTCTGTAGTTGTATAATATTATGCATAAATAGTGTAATGCCAAATTACACCATTTATTCATTTGATGTATCTATTAATATGGACAACAGTTTCCTTTCCATTTTACCAGTAAAGTTTTGAATACAAATGTAAGTCTGGCTCTCCCCATTACAGCTCTACAGTCAGAGCTAATTGTGTCGCAGAACACTTAAGGAATCATTTTTCATTATTTCATTATGATAGTGAGCAAGGGGAAAACAGATGGCATAGTCATGTTATTGATTTGATGATCCTTGACTGGCTTGTTGAATAAGTAGAACTGAATGTATGGCCACTTTATCTAGATTTTTAGGGGTTTTAAGTTTCAGTTTAAATTATGTCAGACTGTACGTTCAGGGATAAAAGTCCACCTATGCTCTAAGGCTTCTAAATGATGATACCTGGAACCATGTAGACTCCTCAAACCACCTTCTTGGAGTCCTGTGGACCAATTTAAATCTCCCAGTTCTTAAGGAAGAGGATGAACTCTCTTTCAAATTTTGATGGTGCTTTAGTAGCATGACAGCTCCGAATTTGCTGCTCATGAATTAGGGATGTCTGCTTAGCTTACATGGGTTGTGGTCATTTGCAAATAATGAAGGGGGTGAAAGGGGAGAAATTGTTCATTTTGCAGAGGGCCATTAACTCATTCCCTAAAAAACATTACAGAAAGATCAATCTGGCCTTAAAGAGTTAATATAATTTTGATTAATGTTTACCTTTTTTTTTTTTTTTTAGTATTACAACAGTACTACAGCTGATGCTTGTTCATCCATTGTGCCTTCCTTTAAGAATGAATGGACATTCAAACTATACCTTTGGCAGATACTATGGTACCATTTTATAGTAAATGGTAAGTCCTTAGAGTAAATCAGCTATCAGTATAGCAAGAGTAAAAATTTGAACATGCTCCCACAGGATTTACTAAGGGACCACTGGCCATTTAAGATGGTCTCTGGAAAAACGTTTATGTGGGAAGAAGGAATTCCCAGAACCCCTGACTCACATTTTCTTAACCTTTTCCCAGTATACTGGCAAGGAGATATATTTTCTCAAGCCGCTTAATTTTCCTTCTTGGGTCTAAGGAGTTCCCTTCTGTCTGCCATTGCTGACCCATATGTCAGGAGGTGTGTAGTACAGCCTCTGGAAGAGGTGGATTGTTATTATTGTATTTTCTAATTAGATTTTGCAACATGGCACAAATAAACATGAGGGAGAGGTAAAGGCCCTCCCAGCACGAGAGTTCCAGAGATCTGGTTTCTAGTCTCTGCTTAGCCACAAACACAGGTGACCCTAGACAAGCTTTTCCACTTCATGGGTTCTCTGGATTTCTGTTTTGCAAAACGTGAGGTAGAATGACATGATTTCTAAGGCACTTTGTAAAGTTTCAAAATCTCCAAAATTTTCTGACACTCAGGATTACCATCCATCCGGCTCCTTGTTAAATGAAGTAAGGCAGCCTTCTGTGAAATTCTCTCAAACTTATGTAAAGCAGGACTATTTAATTCATGACCAATTAAAAGTAAGACTTCTTACTAATCAGCACTTTTATATAGACCATGGGTTTCGGCCATCATAGGAAACACTGGGAGGCTGATTTACCCTTTACATTTTATTCATACCCACAAATTTCTTATTTTGTTGTGTTGTTGCTTCAAAGGCAGCTTGCTATTTCAAGCAAATCTTGATTTTCCCCTTTGGCTTTGTAAGTTGATTTGTTGAGTTGCTTTTTCCTATTTTCCTCTTTGACCACAGTAATTATTTACCAGTCAATTCTAGAAATACACGAAAGGGGATGGAGGTAGGAGGGGGGAGGAAGAGGAAAGAAAAATGTGTTGGCCATGCTTTGAGTGCTGGTGGTCTCATTTTTCATGTCCATAACATCGAATTTTTTATGTGAGTTTGTGTGTAATGGTTCAATCCTTAAAGTATTTGAAATAATTTTTAGGGTATTTCATGTACTTCTGCAACATGTTTAATTAGCTGTGTTCACTATTCTTCAAGTATACTTACTAAGTTTCCTGCTTCTTATTTTATTCCTTGTTTCCTTTACACATTAATCAATTTCTCTCAAATCAACAATGGCACAAAGATAAATTTAAAAATCCCAAAATGGAGGACCATGGCCGTGTCATTTCACAGTGACACTAGTGGTAAATAAAGAAGTGTGTGCTATTCCAAAAGGCAAATGGCTGTTGGCATTTGGCAACAGGAAAAAAAAAATGGAAAGAGGACTTTGGTGTGAGATTTTTTTTGGTTTTAAAGTCTGGTTCCATTCCTTATGTGGCTGTAGGAAAGTTACTTAACCTCTTAAAGTTCATTTTCCTCATCTGTGAAAGAAAAGTGATAATACACAACTTATAGAGTTATGAGAATTCAAAGAATAAAGTACAGAGAATACAGTCACAACAAAAGGTATGTGTTAATGATAATGGCTATAATAACAATAGATACCCTTCATTTGCTAGATATATTTTGTGAGATTATCTGTCCTGAGTATAATTGTTTTGTAGACATTTATTCCATAAGATTCAAAGTAATTTGTTTTCTAGTCATAAAAGGTGGAACACAATTTTGCTCTTTCAAACTTAAATAAAATGATTTTGAAAAATTATTATCCAAGAAAGAAATAAAAGTCCACATCATGAAAATAGAATAACTTTATGATGGGCTTAGTACATGCTATATTGGAAATATAAGTTGCTCTATTGTTTTGTGTCACCACTCACTAATACTCTGATTGTCATTGAACCTTAAATCTACATAAATCAGTTTTAATAGATATATTCCACCAAATGTACAGTGTTGGGCTTAGTTTGAATTCCCAAGATACGTAACTGGAATCCTATGTGAACAAGACAAACAGAAACTCCAGTCTCTCAAAGATTATGGGTCCAAAGTGGAATTTCACCTAGTGAAGTTTACATTTGTGTAGTGTATATATTTTCTATGTCTTTTTTGGTGAAGTTCTATCATTAAAGGAAAATTATTTTTATTCATCAATTAACTATTTACCAAGCAAATACTAAGTACCAGGAATTTGTAAGCAGCTGGGGATTCAAAGATAAAATAAGACATAGCCTCTACCTTCAGAGAACTTACTACCTGGGAAGAAAGTTAAGAAAAGTACCCAAATGACCTGGGTATTTGTTAGAAGGCAGTGAAGAAGTGAATCAGCAAATCCAATGGGATTTTAAGGAGGGAAAATAAGTGTGGAATATTAAGCTTAGCAGCAATTGAAAGGATATTCTATCTAGCTGTCTCCTTTATTTTATAGACAAGGAAACGGAGGGCCCAAGAGGTTAAAATAAAAGTCCAAGGGCCCCTGGCTAGCCATTGGTGCTGTGCAGGCAGACATATGCCTGGGCTCTGTGAGGGCTAAACCTGGAAGAGAAGTTGAGGGGAGGTCAGGGAAGGCCTTAGACCACAGAGTGAATGTCTGGACTTACTTCCACAGGCACTGACAAGCCAGCAGAGGCTTGTGAGGAAGGGAGTGATGAGATTAGAGTGGTGCTTTTCTTTGGCAACAGTCCAGGTGACAGGCAACCAGTGCCTGAACAAAAACTGAGGGAGTAAGAATGGAACCTTGGAAACGCCTGTTGTGTCTGGTATAGGGGTAAAATCTACAGCTCTGTAGATTTTGATTACCTGGATGTAAGGGGAGAGGAAGGGGGAAAAGGAACGTCAACTCCAAGATATCTGAGCCACTCTGAAAGGGACTTTATAAAAACAGTGAAGTCAGGGGAGAAGAGCTGGTTTGGGAAATGGGGAGATGTGGCAGGGGAAAGGGGAAAGGATGGGTGACTTTCTACCCAAACAGTAAGAAATCCAGGTCAGATGCTGCTGCTCAGCAGGTGAGAGTTGTTGGCTGGAGATCCATCGGGTTGGGAGCTCCCCTGAGTGCGTGGAGAGGGCCTGAGCCCAGAGGGAGAGAGTGGAAATGTATGAGAAACTGGGTAAGGATCAAACCTTGGGGAATCCTACCTGTATTTAGGGGGCAGATTAAATAATGAGCAGAGGGGAGGTGCTCTACATCCATTATCTCTAAGTATTTTCTAAGTAAGTTACCTGAGATAGATCACTGGGGAAGGGAACCGCTTCTAGTAGGAAACATTTCCTGGCAGGGTGGGAAATAGTCAACAAACACTACAGAGACATGATGGCAAGTGAGACTGAGGAAAGGGCATTTTAATGACTGTTGAAATAGATTAAACTTAGCAACTGAAAGTCGGTTTTATTTCATCTCTCTCATAGCACTGTCTCCTTTTTCTTCATAGCACTTAACACAATCTGGAATTATCAGTTCATTTGCATAATTAGTTTCATGTTTATCTCCAAATATCCTCTGGGAGGGTAGGAACTTATCTGTTTCTTCATTCTGGTATATCCAGTGCAGGGTACATAGCAGGCCATCTTTATACATTGCTGGAATTAATAAAGGCAGCAAATGAGGACTCATGATAACTATTTTTTGGATAAAAGATGAAATATTTCCTACTATTGATCTTAAGATCTCTTTGGTATCAGGTATTTTTTGACACTGAGTCATATTTTAACCATTATCTCAGATATTTGTTTAAAAATATCTACAAGTTCTTATCTCTGTTGTTTCCTGGGCTCTGTCCTTAATTTTATAGCACATTTTACTACAAAGTGCCCAATTTTTTTTTCTTTTTCATGACGACACATATACTGGGTGTAAACAGTTCTTGGATTTGAGGTTAAAAGATAGCAAATGTGCCACAATTTTATAAGAAAGTTTTGGTATAATTCAGTAGTTCTATTTCTTATTCCAGGAATCGCTAACAAAGGGAGTGCTAAGATTAATCATGGGTGTTTCTGGAAGTGTGCAGATACAGTGACATAGTTACGGAAGGAAAATACAGTCTGAAAGGATAGGAAACTCTAAAGGCTTCTGGAAAATGTAAATTAACTTTAAAAATCTGGCTTTAAGCAAAGAGTACTTCACTGAAAGTCAGCAGACCAGGAAGGGTCTATTCTCAGTCCACCTCCAAGATTGCATAAGTTTTTCTACCTCTCACTGGTGGTGGGAGATTCCTTTCCGTCACTTTTAAAATGGGGACAATATGAACTATCCACCTCTTTTGAACATGCTGAGAAGATTGGGAAACAGACTTTATTGAAAAAATTATTGAGATTTTTTGTTTAATTTAAGGAGCAATGCTAATTATTTTTAAACACTAACAAGAGATGTATTAGAAAATAAAGTTTCTTAACTGGTCCCGAGCAGCTGGAAAGATGAGTTAAGGTACCACTTAGGAGCAAGTTGTTTACTTCCCTACCCTGAGCTGGTATGATTCAATGTAATTTGTAGTAGATGGTACAGTGGGTGCAATGGGGTTAGGGTAAAATGCATCTTACAGTGAAATGCATGTAACCAGTCCCCTCATTTTAGACATGAGAAAACTAGAGCTCAGGGACTAGCAGACTTCCCAAGGTCACACAGCTAGTTAGTGGCAGGACTGCATCTGGATAAATTTCTTTTTTATGATTTCATGTCCCCTGTTGCTGTGCCACACACACTGAGTCTAATTTCATTAGCAGATGTGTTATGGCATGCAAATACTCACATTTTACTGAATTTCTGAGGTTATTACCAGGACCTATAAATCTATCCTCCTTGACCCCTTAAGCTCTCTAGGTGCTTCCTCCTTGACTCTGGATTTAAGCCTTTTTCAGGAATAAGGGCTCTCTGGGGTACTGCTGTATATGTATTCAGAAGAGTGATGGGGGAGCATCCCATAGCCTGGCATCTAGATGGAACTGGGCTCGAATTCTGGTTCACTTACTCATTCGCTGTACTGCCTCTGGAAAAGTGATTTAATCTCTCTGCATGTCACTTTTTTTAACCCGTAAAAGTATAGCTACTTCATAGAGTCATCAGGAAGATTAACCAATGAATTTAAAGCTCAAAATTATTAGTTCTCTTTCTCCCTCCCCTTTTCATGTAATTAAATTGAAGATTTGTTTTTGTCATCATTACAAACAGGGTAGCAACCATGACATTGCAGATAGGCCATCATTTTGAACATCATACAATATTTCTAGATTGTTGAAAAACAATTTGGTCATATATTCTGTCAAAACTTCTAAGCCTAAAGGAGAAAATTTCAAAAACTGAGACTTTCTAGTAGTATCTTTTTGGTAATGGTAGAAACAATAATACAACAGGCAAGGTCATGGCAAAATTCTGCTTTTAGTTGAAGCACATCACTTCTTTTTGGGGGCAGTGGACATTTGGACCAATGGAATTTTTAATCCAGTGAGTAAAGTTAATCTGCTTCTCATTAGGATGAATCCATAAACTATGAAATCCATAATCTTCCATCACAAAATGACAGCAATCATTATCATTTTCAATTTATGCTTTTGAAGAGCTCTATTTACTTCGTCCACACATTTCATCTTAATGTGACTATAAAACGCTTTTGGGACCCTGCTGTCCAGGGTGAGTGGAGACATATCTGTTGTTTGGTATCACGCGGCAGGGTGACTTAAAGTGATTGTTTTCATGCAAGTCTTTCAACCACTTCGAGGTCACAAGAGAAAGTGGCTTCACCGTGAGCATATGTCAACAGCATTAATCTCACGTACGACCAGAGAGAGTCTGGCATGGTTGGCAGTGGCTGCTCACACAAGAGGCAGGAAGGAAACAGCAGGTCTTATGGGGTGGGAGACCAGGGAATCTAATTAGCTCAGTTCCAGGAATGCTACAAAGCCTATTAATATCATTTGTTTTTATTCTTCTGAGCCACCTAGAGGGAGAATTGCTCACAATCACCTAAATTTATTACATTAAGAAAGAGAGAGAGAGAGATTAGTGCACAGGGTAATCTAAAGGATGGATATGCAGTTTTCCTTTTGACTTCTAATAAGATGAGAGCCATGGAAGGGACTGCACATTTTAGACTGGTGCTAAAAGGGCTTTGTCTCATTATTAACTGCTAAAAAATTACTGAAATACTTGCTGGTGGAAAGGGAATAAAATAAAGTCTGAAGACAATATCATATTTAAAATTTTTAAGAAATCACTAGTGCTACTGAAAAGAGTTGTACAAACTAGCACCTGCATGTTCCTGAATCATTCACGTGTTAGTGCTGAAATTCAGTTTCTGAGAGAAAACCACGATGCTCATATGATGCTTCTGCCTTCCCTGTTTCCTCAAATTCATTCTCCTCTTAAATGCTTCTAGTCATGGCAGTAAAGAGTGCATTATGATAACATCACCCAAAATTCAGGAAACTACATTTCAAAAAAGGGCCTGATAAATAATTTTGAGATTCTGCAAAGTGTTTTGAATTTTTTCCTGTATCAAGATAGCCAGAAAATCGTATTTGTATAAGCCATCTCTAACAGGCAAGAGGACTCTTAATCTAATAATGAATACTAATTCAATCCTTAAACAGATATTCTAACATTTGGAGACATAAATAGCCCAAGACAAGCGAAGACTCTTGGTGCCTTGTTCTTGTCACAGTGGGGAAGTGTTTAGGAGTCTGTCCATGAAGCTCCTCTTTCACCTTCTCTTCAACACTCCCACCCCCAACCCCGCATCAATATCGGAGGAGGCTCTTCAGAACATAAGGCTCCTAAGAGAACAATCTAGTAGGCAATGAATGAATTCTAGTCCAATCGCTCACTTTATTGTAGTGAACTGAGGCTCATAGGTGAAAGTGGTTGCTCAAGGTCACATTTCCAAGGTCTATCATCATTATCACCAAAACAATTTATGAACTGATTTCTATGTGTAGGGTGCTGTGATAAGCACAGACATATATATGAGGATCCTGTCAAGATGTAAGGTAAGCCTAGCAATGAGATAACACATGTCAACATTTCCTTCCCAAGACCCACTTGAGTCCCAAATAATCATTGGAATGCCCATTCCCTCTCAAATTTTGAATGATACTATGTTAAGCTTTTAATTTATTTTTATTTTTATTTTTAAAAAATTTTTATTTTAGTAACATATATACAAACTAAACTTTCCCTCTTTAGCCTCATTCAGACATACACTTTAGAGGTGTTAATCACATCCACAATGTTGTGCAACTATCACCATCATCCATTACCACAGCTTTTCTATCACCCACACCAGAAGTTCCGTACCAGTTAAGCTTTAACCCCTGTTCCCTAGCCCTCCCCACCCCTGGTAACCTGAATTCTAGTTTATAACTCTATGATTTGCTTATTCTAAATGTTTCACAACAGTGAGATCATATGATGTTTGTCCTTTGGTGTCTGGTTTATTTCACTCAACATGAGGTCTTCAAGGTGCATCCCTGTCGTTGCATGCATCAGAATCTCATTCTTTTCACGGATGCATAATATCCCATTGTATGTACATACCACATTTTGCTTATCTATTCATCTGTTGATGGACATATAGGCTGTTTCCATCTTTTGGCAGTTGTGAATAATGCCGCTATAAACATCATATGCAAATATCTGTTTGAGTCCCTGCTTTCAATTATTTTGCGTATACACCCATAAGTGGGATTGCCAGGTCATATGGTAATGCTACACTTAACTCTCTGAAGAATTGACAAACTGTTTTCTACCATGGCTACACCATTTTACCTTCCCACCAAAAATGAGTGAGTGTTCCTGTTTCTCTACATCCTCTCTAACATTTTTTATTTTTCATTTTAAAAAATAGTAGCCATTCTAGTGGATATAAAGTGAGATCTCATTGTGTATGTTAAGTTTTAATTGTGTGCACGACAAATAATTTGATGAAGAGTGCAAAAAATCAGTCCATTAGTTTACATATTAGTGTCAGTATTTGCCTTGTTCTGGGAAAACGATGATAATATTAGAATATTTCTCTTTTCAGATTCTGCCTTTTTTTTTTTTTTGCAGCAAAGACAAGAGCTTGTTATTTCATTGCTTCCCAATATTTTACTATGAAAAATTTCAAAGATGTAGCAAAGTTGAAAGAATTTTATGATGAACCTTGAGTCTACCGCTAATATTTTACTTCACTTGCTTTATGATATATCTATCTACCTAAATTGCAGACAGGAGATAGAACCATATTTTGAAGGAGTAGAATCAAAGAGTCTTCATGCTCCTATAAGGGTAGCTGGAAAAAATGTATTAGCTTTTTTTTTTTAAACAAAGAACAAGTTCATCCTGAATTATGCACACAGATACTCATCACAGTTCAATCTGTAGGCTAGTAAAAATGTTAAGTTGTCTCATAGTTGTGTCTATCTGTATCAATCCCGTGGACATTTTCAGTACTCATCCAAATGTTTGGCTTTGTGAAGACATGGGCTATTGATTATAGAGAAGCAAGCTCTCTGCTGCAGATCATCAATAAAACTTACCTGGAATGTTAGTGATTGGTACTTTGTTCTGTTGCTCTATACCCTTGTATACCGCCTACCCCTCACCCCAATATACCTTGAGTGTAGGAATACGGTGTTTTCTAGGCCTCAGTCCCCTCATTTATAATGTGGGTTTTATAATATCTATCTCACCAACTTGCCATGAGGATCAAAGGTGAAAAATAGGAAAACACTTTGTAAAAAGTAAATCACTAGGCATATCTGATTGCATTATTGTTAGTAATCATAATTCATCCATTATAAAGCACAGCTGAGATAATGGTCTACAATGCTACTCTGCTCTAATTCAGTCAAAAGGATTCCAAAGGGTAAAGGGACAGAGTATTGGCAGTTGACTTCATTCTGCCCATCGGTAAGTCATCTTGTCAATGATCTAGAAGAACCTTGGTGTATATCATATAGACTTGTTTTCATTAGTAAAATGTTTCTTTTGGAAATCATCCCAGTTTTAAAACAGTGCTTCCATTAGCTGGGCACAGTACCAATAATTATTCATCTTATCTGACCAGAACAAAACCATTCTACTTACTACACTGCATTTACCTTGCTGGTGCTGAAAGGAGAAGAGCAAGGTATTCACTAAATGTATGAGAAAGGAGCAGAGAAGGATTACTTCTTTGAATAAACAAATGAACTATGGGCAGGAATTCTTGCAACAAGACAACAAGATATCATATATGCTGAGTCTGCCTCTATATGGGAAATTTTGTTTACATGAATATCTTAAGTTTACAAGGTATGATGTTGTAGTGTATTTTCCACTTTGTGTTTGGTTGCACACAAATCAAGAAAGTGAGGAGTAAGGTCAAAGACAACTAAAAAAGATAAATTAGGAAGGCATGTGAGTTCACCATCGATTACTGTTATTGAGAGCCTGCCAGATTTTTAGCACTGCATTTTATGTTTAAGGAGAACTACTGAAGAGAAAAACAGATATGAAATAACCCTTTACCTCAAAAAGCATACATTTCACTAAGAGATAGATAGAGAAAACAATCTAGAGACAGAAAAATGTCAGCAGAAAGAATATTTAAAAAGAGAGAGAAATGAGCTTGGTTTGTGACTTAAGTACAAATTATACTCAACTTTGAGTATGTTTACAATGTGGAGAACATCAGAGCAATCAGATGATATATCTGCATCTAAGATGATTATACATATAGTTATAGCTATTACAAAGTTCAAAACATGTTTTTCATGTAGGAAAAGGAGAATCAGAAGCAATGGTGGCTGTGCACATTGAAAGGAGGGGGTTTCCCTGGCCTATAAACTCCACAAGCCTCATACTGGGAGACTGGGAGCAAGACCATATCTTGAACACATTAAGATGGTTGTATCAAACTATTATCCTCTGATGCTACTAAATATTCAAAATATGTAATTCCCCTATACATATATGTGACTATTATAAACAAAATAATTATGTATGTGTAGATACATAATCATATATACACATATCCAACATGTGTTTATAAGATAAACACTAGCAAATTTGATTGTATACCAATGCAGATACCTAGGTATTTGGGTAAAAGTTTGTAGTCTAGTAAAATTTTACCATGCTCTAAATTAGAACCTTGTAAAGATCTTTATTGTGCCATTTGTGGGTGTTTTTTAACTTCTTCTGTTCAGTATGGGTTTTGCTTAACTGCTGACGGCTCCGCCTTTATCATACCTGATTGCCCCGGAGGAGGGGCCCCTGATGATCCTCGTGGTAGGCAAAGAAACACGGTCAGAACAGCAGCTCTGTTCCCAGCACATGGTTCCATGGCTATTGGTTTGGGTGCCCCCTGAAAAAGAAAACCCATTTTAGGTTTGCATAACTGAAATGACATTGTTATTCTACTTTTCACGCTATGCTTCTGTCAGCTAAACTGTACGTTCCTAGTGGTTCTAGAAATACCACGTGTCATTTTAATACTAGCTCCTGGCACAGGTAAAATAAGCCTACATTTGAGTAAGTGTGTATTTCACTGTATTTGATACAAAGTTTTGAGCCACAAAGTTATGCAACTTATGTTGTTTTTTTCCTCAATTGTCCCTCTCACTAATTATGTATTGTACAACACACTTCATCTAATTAAATGAATACAATACAAAATATTCTGTGCTTTTATAAATAATATGCCTTAGGAATAAAATAGGGTAAATGAATACATAATAATGATAATAATATTAACAGCTACCATTTATTAAGTATTTACTATAGATTAAGAATTGCTCAAAGTGCTTTGCATATATCAACTTACATAAATCTTACAACAATTCTGTAAGATGAGAACACTGAAACAAGAGGTTAAATAACTAGGTCAAATTCACATAACTAGGAATTGGCAGGGATGGCATGTAAACTCAAGCAGCCTGGCTCTGGATAGTATGCTCTTAACCACCATGCAATGCATCTTATGATAGATAACTTATGCATTTACAAACAAACATGCACAATCACACATGTGTACAAACATACACACAAGCACACACACATGGGTACACAGAAACACAAACACACACAGGAATTTGGATTTAAATACAATGTCACCTTTAAAAGAGGAAGGATATAATTTAAGCCTAGTAATGGTGACTTTGGTTATGTGGCTCAAAGAACTTCAGGTGAGACATGGCTGAAATATCAAAGCAACATCTCTGAAAAACTATACAGAAGAAAAATAATACTGCTTTAATTATTAAAACAAATGATTTGCTTGGTTTTTTTTTTTTCACTGATGATATTTAAAGTTTTCAGAAGAAATACAGACATATGTAGTCATTCACCTAGAATATTTTACAATATGGCAGCTTCCAGAAAGTTTAACGAGGCATTAAAGATAAAATATTTCCCCTTTCATGTCAAACTTAGACTGAAATTTCTGGTGACAATGGTTTTATGTGGTTATAAAGGATTTCTCCTTTATAGCAACATAAATCTCATGTTTTAAAATTATCCTTATATAGACACATTTTGGGAGTTTTCAATATAAAGGTGAAAGTGGCCATGGTGCTAAAAGCAAAGGGCATAAAAATGTTCCAAGAAAATGCTGTGAGCAATGTTGCAATACTTGTATCAAGTTACATGTTCTATGATTTTACATTTTAAAGTTTACATTTAATTTTAACAGACTTGTTTTTGAATATTTTAAGTCAAAATCAGCTAAGTACATAAATATATGCCACTGATGTAAATATTTAGAGAACGGGCTTGTCATGTTCCCAAGCTAAAAAAAAAAGAAAACCCACTATGAAGTTTTGTATCATATATCTCTAAGCTACTAAAATTTATTTTAATTTAATAAATGCAAAATAGATGTAAAGGTCATTTGGTTAAAATAAGCTAAGAAAAAAATAAAACCAATTCAAGGTTTAAATGATGGTGCTATATTAGAAATACCAGAATCCCTCCAACTACATCTAAGAAAGAAACAATTTGTCATTTATACCATCAAGTTAGGTTTCCATTGTTTTATTTTAAGATATCAGTGCAATAACTGATACTATTAAAAATACCCAAATCACATTTTAAAAATCTTGATTGCCAATATTAGAATAGTATAATTTTATGACTATACATGTACATATATATGTGTATATACACACACATACACAATTGAGAAACAGTGGTTACAGTGGTTCTGGGTTTAGAGGACTTAGAATAACCATAAAAATTTTGCAGTGCATCAGTTGATGGTATTGTGGGCTGACTTTCTGCTGTTTTTAAACACTGGAAGGAGAGGCTTTGAAATATCAAATGTTGGTACCAAAAGCATCAACTGAGAGAAAAACTAGTAAAAAAAACTGTAAATTTCTGATAGAAAAAGACCTGATTATTTAACCCTTTAAAAGTCAGAGAGTCAACAACAGATTAGGACAGCGTGGTCGAATACCATGAACACAGAAAAGGAACAATGCTTGCATAAAAACTACTTCTCTAAGGTCTTCCTTAATAATTCTCTGTTAATTCTACTGCTATTATACAGAAAACGTTCAGAATTTTTTTATACTGATAAGCTACATGAAAGGAGGTATAATTCTCTTTTAAAATCAAATTGGCTTACAACTTTGTTTTCACCTATAAGACTTCTCATAAAAAGATAGTAGCAAAAAGATGAATTAATCATTACATTTAAAATATTAGTGACTAACACAGCTCTTTGACATTTCTGGCAGGTAGTCACATAATTTTCAAAATTATTTGCAAAGAGTTTGTAGAAAATCTCACCCTCAATACTGAATTTTGAATAAAAAGAGAAAAATTCACTTAACAGCACTTGAATTTTCTAACAGAAAACTGCAAAACCCTGCAAATGATAATATTTCTGTTACCTTGAGTTTTGTCAGTTGTTTAGCAATAAATACAAAACCATAAATCAAAATCATTTCACGATGACAAAACATGTTCACTAAACTGTGCAGTTTATCACGCATTTGCCATGGGTGCCTTTGAAAGAGATAAGGCATGGGTTTGTTTGCTCACAGCACTCAGCAAGTGTGATTTACCTCTGAGTATTGCTATATTTGTTGCACTGCAAGAAGATGGTGTTAGATCCTGCCAGAAGACATCACTGACAGTCGTATTATTAGCAGTACTTGTTTATTAAGCACACAGCACTTTTACAAAAGACACTTTTTGTTCAGTCTATTGTTTTTGAAACTATTCCACTACTATTTTCAGGTTCTCATTTTTGGGGGCAAAACTTCTGTGTTAAACTCTGTAGATGAGGCTTTCCATTTTTCAGTGATTAAAGACAAGCATGCTGCAAGTGAACCTTCTAGAATCAAAAGGGGTTTTCAAAATTTCAGTTTCTTGCGACTCATAATGACATGTTCTGAAAGTGAGGCCAGCCCCTTGAACCCAGGATCTATCCTGGGAAAATGCTGCCAAATAAATCACTGGGTGTTTGGAAGATACCAATGGGCAAAGCTGATTGCTTGTTCCTTCCTCCATGGGCTCTTTTCAAGGGTGATGAATGAATGAATGAGTGATTCACTTCTTGAAACCACACTGAGGCCCATCACTGGAAATCCTAACCTAGCAGCTGAGGATTTAACAGAACGATCTGACGTTCTTGGACTAGTCATTATAACATAAGTAGGGTTTAGTCCTGTACTTTAGAACTTGAAAGATAAAAAGATGTTATTACCTCCTTTCCCAAAAACTTTCGGTGGTTCCTAAGTAGGACTTGCAAACTCAAATTCTTTCAAGATCTAGGCAGGTAACTTAATAACAGCTAACATTTATTAAATGCTTACCATATAGCTGGTGTTATGATAAGTACTTACATAGGTTTAATCTTTATAACCCCATGAGGTAGGGACTGTCTACATTTTACAGATGAGAAAACTGAAGTTCAAAGAGGTTAATCAACATAACTAAGGTTACAGATCTAATATGTGGCAAAACCAGGAAGTGGAAAAAATGCAGCCTATCTTCTGCGTTTGTGTACTTCACATCTATGCTATACTGCCTCTAACAGTATGTTACTCTCGAACATTCTGTGACCATGAAATATGGACAACCTCGAGAATGTATGACATACCACTATCCAATACATAATTTAAGTACAGTGAAATCTGAAATTTCCTATCTTTAGTAATCTTTTTCCTGTCCAGGCATTTTAAGTGGCACATCTAATTTTTAAAGTACACTATTATACCACATGATGAATACATCACATAAGACTAAATGGCCACCATCGCATGCCAAAAAAGCAATTAGAAAATTGAATCAAGGAATTAAGGATTAATGTGGATATGTTATACCTGTCAGCTGTAATAAGCATTTTGACAGACCAGAATAAAGTCTGACAGTATGCACAAATACTAATCTATGGGGTGAAAAATTAAAAATGCAAACAAGTGCACATTGATCACTAATATTTTCCTACTAAAACACTTTGAATGCTGTTCTTATCAGAATCCATCTATAAATAAAAATGATTTTTTTCAACAGCTTGCAGGACTTGGTATTTGCAGTTTAATGAGTGTTTATATTGAGATGAAATTTAGTTTTTAGTCACATTAGTAAAATAAAATCAATTTACTGAGCATTGAATTAAATGAGCCTGATGGGCTGGCTCACAATAATCAAGTGTGTTGATTCTATAGGATTAACAAGTACCAAGATTCCAGATCTCTAAAACAGATTCTCTGATTTCATTGTTTAAATTGGGAAAAAATGAAAATGAAAATCATATTCTTTTCATGTTTACTTTTTGATTTGCAACAAATGATAAAGGGAAAAGGCATATTAGCTGGCTTTACTCAGTAGAAGAACTCACATTAAGAAATCAAGCTGATGGACACGCTCAAAAACAGGGTTAAACTGCATTAGAAGCAAATTCAAAGAGAATAAAGAATTACATGTGGGAATAGGTAAAGGAATAAAACATGGTATTCACAGAGTCAGTTTGCTGCTCCTGAGATTCTGAAAGGATTCAATTGTAAACTTAATTTTCATAGGATACCAAATATTTTTCCTTTGTTTAAATGCCCCCATGTTCAGTATCTGTGCAGATTCTTCTTCAGTACACACGCGTACACACACAAATTTAAGGTATCTATCTGCAGTGTAAATATCTGGCTTAAAGAGTTTTGTTATTTTAATTGTATGGATAAGATTTGGGAATTGAAGAGGCTGGAATGTGCTAGCAGCAGTTTTACTACCTGTTTTTTCCCCAGGCATTAGGTCCCAGAAAGTAAAATGGGGACAGTATTATCTCTTTTTGAGATATATAATTGCACTTTGCCCTGAGTTTTTCAAATATGAATATTAATAGGAAGTGACTTTGAATAGATTGTCTTTAAAAGGTGACTCCTGATAGCATTTTTAAAACAGATTTTGAAATAGATTAACCATTAAATAACTGCTGTAATTAGATTCTTAGCAACTCGTAATTTTCTCCATAGCTCAGGGCAAAGATTCAAAATTGGGATCACCCTTTGAGAAAAGCACTGCTAAGTGTGAGATGTGAGAGACAAATGTGCCTACCAAGTCAACTACTTCCCATCCTGCTTATGCCCAGCCCTGTGCTTGCGTTTTTTTCTCAAGTCATTCCATCCACCTAGACTACCTGCCAATGTCTATCTTTCTTGCACGATCCGACCATTCCTTCTGCTCCCATCGGAAACCACTCCAGGTCACCCTGGGCCATCCTAGGACCTCCTTGCTCTACTCTCTCTTAGCAATTAGGAGTAACTCGTGTTTCCTTTTGGAACCTTTGAGAGGAAGGGTAATGTAGAGGTTAAGAGAATAGTCTTCAGCAGCCAATTGCCAGGATGAAAGGGCCTGTTCTTTCTCCTTTCTAAGGATGACCTTGGTCAAATAACACAGCCCCTCTGTGCCTCAATTTTCTCATCTATAGAATGGAGCTAAAAATACCTTCCTTACAGTGCTGGGTGGATTAAAGGAGGCTCTCCCTCCCTCTCTCTCTCTATATATAGATAGATGATAGATGACAGACAGATAGATAGAGATATAGATATATAGTGCAAGTACTTTGCCCTATATGTATATGTGTGCAAGTACTTTGCAAATATCTGCCTTTACTATTATTCCATTATGCCCATTTCCCATTTTGCTTTGGATTTGTTCCATCTATAGAATATGCTCAGCTCAAAATAAGCTCCTTGAAGGCAAGGACCATATTTTAAAAATATCTATTAATGGCTTGAAAGAAACTAATTAAGCAATTCAGCCTCTAGGAGAGAATTTTATTGATGGTTTATAGGGAGGGAAAAATCTAATCCCAATGACAAACTTCCCACAAATGTCACATCAACACTGCCACTGAGTGGCTGTCGATTTTTCCCACTTTTGTTCCCTGCTTTAATTGAGGACTCTGAGACTCTGATCTGACCATGAGCATTGTGTGCTGCATAGAATAGATTTTCCCTGGTTCTTCAGATCGAGGCGTTCAATAAATATTTCATGAAAAAAACGGGTATTTTTTTCTTTTCAAAATTGTGCACAAGGTCAATCTCCAAATTTTGTGGCCAAAAAAGTTATAAACAGCTCAATCTATAGTAGATAGATGAAGATCAGCAGGAAAGGTAGAAACACAAGATCTTGGTATTACTTCCCAGTCTGCCCATTCCAAAACACATTATATCATTAATGCAAAATATGACTTTAGGAAGAAAGCTGATTGACTAATTCAATTTATAATGCAAATGTTCTAGGCCCCCTGCTGGGTCCTGGGGGTACAAAGGATGCTATCTAAGGCCAGGTGCCTGCCCTGGTGGAGCTCCCGTCAGGGCAGTCGGGCAAACTGCAATTATTCCTCATTTAGAGCTAACTGCTCTGGCAGAGCCAAGCCCAGACCCCTTGGTGATAGGTGGGAAGGGAGGAGGTGGGAGAGAGTGTAGCTAGTGCTCCTGGGGTTCATCCTTATCTGAGTGGCCATGTGTGAGAAGAGGATGACTAGGAGTTCAATAGGAGAACGAGGAAGGATGAGGATTTCTGGCAGAAGAAAGAGCATGAACACAGAGGTATGAAGGCACATGGCTGGTTTGGGAAATTGTAGAAGTTCAGTGTGGATAGAACCTTGGAAGTGAGCGGTGTGTGCGGGGTGGTGAAAAGAAGTTAGACAGGAATGCTAGGGCCTCCATGAAACCAGGTCTTCCTGGACCCAACTGGAATTATCAATACCTCGCTTAAAATGTTATACTTAAATTCTCACATGCAACCTGACAAGTGCAGCACATAGTGGGTCTTTGTACAAGCTTCATCACAACACGGTGCTTGTCATCCCATGTACCAGCAAACATTTCTCTATTAGGAACTCGCAGTGCTCTTTTCTTTTTTTAAGCTATTAGTCAAATCTGTTATTCTGAGTGAACAATAAATTAAAACATTTATTTCTGGAACTTCAATCATAAAACTAAATCAAGAAGCACTGTGAAAACTAACTGTCAGCAGAAAGAATAAAAGTGCAGATTTGGCAATATTCTTAATGAGGAATCAAATGTTAATATATCCAGCATAACAAATGACTTTCCACTATGAACTATTATACCAATCATAGCCTATTTTAAGTAACAAAAGCATGGACAAAACTTGGAATGAAAGAGCTTATTTTACTCATTATAAAAACAGGTATGTTATTACCATAAAGTAAAACCTACCTAGATTTCTTGAGAATGAGTCATTCTGGATGGCAGAGTTTTTCCAGATAGTTGAATATTAATCCTACAAGGACTAAGACTTTGTTATTTTAAGCCATTTTTTGAAATTAGCATGGAATTGTTTAAAATAAATATCCATTTCCCTGCTTCTCCACATGACTATTATATAAGAAAAACATAATTTATATTGTCTTGATGTCCCATGACCAACAATATGAATATGAGTTTTCATGATATGCAGAAATATGTTGAAGAAGTCTGCCAGAGCTATATAGCACCAGAGATTTCTTTTTTGCTGCTTTTTTTTGGAGAACCCCCAACCAGCTTGCTTGTTGCTTGTCTCTTTATATAAAGGGAACATAAACATTGGCAGCTGCCAGTGCGTAACATGGCTACTTTGCTGTAAAACCGGTCAATGATGCAAAGATTGAAACAACCTTTTTTTCAAGTGGTTTTCTCATCCGCTACAATATCTTCTTTCCAGCTGCTGTCAGTGTGCTGTGACTTGTCAGCATCATTCAAAGCCTGACTTCTCTATTCCCAATCCCATGGAGAACAGACATCTTCTTGCCAGCTTGTAACAATCCTCCTATGTCCCTTGATGTTTGTGGGCAGAGTAGCCTTTCCAATTACAAGAAGTTTGACAATGGAATTCGGGAGTAATCTTACTATAAAGTCTAGCAATTCTTCAGTAGGCCCAAATGACCCTCCTGCACCTGAAATTTCAGGCCTCAATTTTCTCCAAGCCTTCCCCAACCTTCAAGTTGACAAACAATTCCAAATTCAAACATCTTAAAAATTTGTCCCTTTGATGAGGGTAACAGGGAAGAAAGCCTTGAATAATGCTATAAGGCAGAATTCCTCATGGAATCTCCTGTCCCATAACACTGTAGAATCAGAATCCACACAGATCCCATGTGTTAGTAAGGGGAGGCAGGCAAGAGATAAAAGCACCAGCTCCAGCAAAAAACAGAGCTGTTCTCTGTTAACACGCTGTTGCCACGAGGCAGGGCTGACATGGAATCTTCTGAGCTATACCTAACTCTCAGCACTCTCTGGCCACTGCGTGGCTTTAGTAGCAGCTTCTTGTCACAGACTTTCCAATTGATAATTATCTTTGTAATCATAGCTTGCACTTGTTGGGTATCTACTGCTATGTTTAAGGATATACAGAAGGCAGACAGTAAAAGAGAGGAAGTTACAGAGCAGACAAAGGTAATGAGGTCAAGGGCATAAATGGTAGGTGAGATATCCATGGCAGGAAAAGCAACTGGAATGCCTTAAATTCTTTAACATTACATGTCACATGGTGCTATGATGGTGCTCCTTTGGTTCGCAATAGAAGCTATTCCTGCGTTGACCTAAGTTTAGTAAATTCAGATAGTTTTTAGTAACTGCACATTGGATCTGCACCAGAACTGAGGTTGAAGAGCACCTAACAGAGAAGACAAGACATTGCAGAATCAGGCAGTGGTGCAGAGTACAATGAGCCTCATGGCAAAATAAAAGAGGCAGATATGAAAGTGGTATATTAAGTGCAGAAACAAGACACAAAACAAAGTATATGATCTGTTGTCTTTTGTGTTAAATTAAAATATATTTACATTCCTAAATTTTTATATGCACAGAAAATTTCCAGAAGGTTCACCAAGAAACTGTTAATGGTGATTATTACATGGCAGAGGAGGATCTGCCCATGAAAGACTTGATTTTTACTGAATCCCCTTTAGGATTGTTTGAAATAAATAAATAAAAAAAAGATTACATGTATTCCTTTTACAATAAGGAGTTCAATGATTTATAAAACAAAAATAGTCTAAAATGCTTAGACTTTAAAGTTAAACAGACTTGGGTTCAAGTCTTATGGGGATCTCGGGCAAATCATTTAATTTTCTACACCTTGGCTTCTTCATATGTAAAATAGAGATATAATACCAATCTTCCAAGGTTATTCTGAGGATTAGAAAGTATAATATCTGAATAAAGAATCTAGCATAGTACCTGGCAAAAAGTAGGTTTTTAAAATGTTCTATTAGATTGAATCATTTGAAAATGCCAGTTTCGTAAGTAAAAATCAGCAGAATATCAGCAATTTCATGTGGTTCAACCTGGAAATTTTCCTTCCCCTTCCTCCAATTTTGTTTTGGTGCTTCATGATAGGTCATTAAAGGAGCCTCACATCTCAACATCTTTTCTTACCTTCCCTTCTGTGGGTGTTTGTTCTCTCAGACTCACTGTCAAAGTCATGGGACCAGTATTTTAGTGTAGGTGCATTAAAGTTGGAAACAAATTCCAAGTTTAGACATTAGGCTATTGTGGATAGGATACCAGGTGATTAATGCAAGTTGTAAAAAGTTCAGAGGCAAAAGTCATTCAAAATATACATATTTCACTGAAACCATTCTGCTTACACAAGAAAGAGAAAAAAATTTTATGGATGACTATTGTAGAAAATGTTTCCTGAATGTGCTCTTGTGTTTGTGCCTGTGTGAGCCTGGGAAAACTCTGCCCACTAGCTCCCTCTCCATGATTTGTTAGGTTACAATTTCCTCATTTTGATAATCAAGTGGAAGGTAAGCAAGGAAAATTAGAGGAAAGGTGGTGCTGGGCAGAGGGCGCTGTCGGCAGGGCCATGGAATCCTCACTGGGTCGTCCTGGTCTTTTCCAGGCTCTCTGGAACCCACAGGACTGGACTTGTGACCTGAGATGTGTGAAGCCCTGTGTGTGGCCAAACCAAATATATTTGTGTGGCATTCCATTTTGGCTTTTTCCTCAAAATTCCTGATTGTGTGAATTCAATTATCTCATCAGGGCGTCCTTTAGAAAATGCAGTATGTAAGAATGAATAAATTATCTCTCCAGATTTGTTTTATTTTCCCTCCCAAAGTGCCTTTTTCAGTATAACTAAAAATTAATGGTCAGAGTCTGTGTAATGATGATCTTTCCCTTGGTTCTCCTTGTGCTGCTTTACCAACTCCCTCTTGGTCCTACCAATTATCTAATTGATTAAGCCTTTGAGGAGCCTTCTGCCACTGGGTATGGCCTACTGGCTCACTGTGTTATCTGTAAAGGACAGTGGGTTAATTAAAAGATGCATAGCACAAACAGGGAACCAGCAGGGAAGCAAATCTTGATTGCGTCCTTGGTTGGGCTCCCTAGTCACAAGCCAAGCCCTAACAGAAGGGTCTAAGCGTGTCAATCGTTGCCATCTTTTTCTGTTATTTTGAAAATGATCATGAAAATCCAGTAAGAAACTGTGACCAATCCCAATTACTCAGAATATTTCACCTATTTTGGGGTCCTTCAAACAACTTCCATTTGAGAAATCAGCCACACATCATAGAGGATGGCAAATGCACCCCATACAAGGGTCAATGGGATAATTCACTTAGTTATGGGGGCTTTGTGATCATCATAAGATGGATGATATTCGTAAAAGTGGAAATAGTTATAATAATTGCTCCTTAGAACCTAGATGAAGTGTATAGTATAGGTCAGGTTCCCTGGGAAACAGATGCTGAGACTCCAAGATTTATGTGCAGGAGGTTTATCGGGAAATACCCTCAGGAACCACATTGGTGAGGGGTGAAGAAAGCAGAGGGAGCGTTCATCTGAGGTATATTTACACCTGAGCCTGAGTGGGATGGCCCAGGTTGAGACCAGAGGCCCAGGTTTTCGAACACCCCATGAATGTGGGTTACTTCAAGGGAGGGGAGAGGGTATAACCTTGGAGGAAGCAGCTTTTTTGAGCCAAGGGCAATTCCTGGAGAGGGGCTCAGCTGTGAGCTGTGAAACTGCGAGGCTCAGTTCTGGAGGGTGATCTGGGCTGGGCATCACAGCACTGCTATAGTATTTCTAAAGCTAAAGAAAAATTTCCCTGTTATCTAAGAAAGTGACTTTGGCTGGACCCAGATACAATATGTTATGGGATAGATAAGGTCCTTGTACATCCACACTTTAGTTTCTCACAGGGTTTTGTGAAGCTCCTATATTACTGCCATCACTAATTTTACCATAAGAATGCTTGCTCCTCAGAACCATAACCTTCCTCTTTAATTTTCCTACCTTGGCTGGCAGCTCTCTGGATGGTGATTTTTCTCTTCAGAAAGAGGCAAAAATTATGACCTCAGTGCTAACTCCATGGCCAGGTCAATAGACTCAAGAACTAAGTAGGCATTACTCAATAATGTTTTATTCTTCATATCTGTTATTCATATGACCCAGTGTATCTTATTTTTTGTTAAGTCCTGAAGTTTTCAGAGAAGGAAGTCATCCTTATTTTGTATTCAGGCATAGTGAGACATGAGATAGTTAATTAATTTCACTAAGGTTCTAGAAGGAGTCAAAAGAAATGGCAGAGAAGACACAAATTACTTCTGTTTGCCTGCTAAGTCATATTCTCTTTGGGCAGCTATTATTTATTGAGCAATTACAATGTACTGGATGGCTGGGCAGAGAGAAGCAGTAGTTGAACTAAAAAGCAGTTGCTGGGCACTGATCTAAGTACTAATACCTTCAATTATAAGCAAGATTAAAGGATTCCTCTGAACAAGGAAAACGGTTAAGTCATTTGGTTGTCAAAATTACTACCACAAAGCAAACTAAATCCTTTGGTGGAGGGAGGGGGGAGAACATCTCCATAAATTCCTTCAAGCTAAAGATTGGCTACTATTACACAGACAAGAAGGTACACACACCTGGGTAAAATTCATAACCCTGAGGATGTAAACATGGTAGACAGCACTTGGATGAGGTATGAGGTGACAAAGCTGTATTAGGACAGTGCAGAAATCCCATTAGAAGAAAATGAAGGATGATGCTTTCCTAACACAGAGTCTAAATGTGGCACTAGTTATACGTCTGCTGGAAGTCTTATTCTGTTCAAAGCGAGTAAGAATTGATCATATTACCTAAGGTAAAAGGTAATATTACCTAATTTTAGCTGAAAATTTCATTTCTTAGGATAAAAGAATAAATACAAGATATTCTGGTCTGGTTTTGGCTAAGCAGAGAAATGAATGGGAATGAACATAACCTTCAAGATAGTGATCATACCATACTAGAGCTTACAATACTAGACAGAAATAATTCATTCATTCCACAGATACTTTTTAAAGTACATACTTTTAGCCAGGAACTCTTCCAAGAACTAGGCATAAAGCAGTGTACAGGACACATAGAGCCCTTTCTGTCATGGTAGGGAAAGGGATGATTTAAAAAATATATTTAACATAATGTTGGCAAGGAATAAGTACTTAGCAGTGTATTAGAGCAAGTTAAGCAGAATCAAGCATTATGAGAAGTGCAAACTTAGAGAGGTGATCAGGGGAGGCCCCTCTGAGGAGCTGAAATTTGAGCATGACTTGAATGATGTGAGGGGGTGAGCCATGTACAGATCTAGAAGAGAATTCCAAGGAGAAGAAGTAAGAAAAGCAAAGACCCTGAGGCAAGATTGAGACTGGTGCATTCAAGGATCAGCAAGAAGGCCAGTGAATTGACTTAGGAAATATAGAAGGATTTCAAAGTTGTGGTCATAAAGTTAGAACACAGGTGTGTTTTTTTCCCTCAAACTTCATTTTGCCATTTGGGTACAGGATTGGAGTAGACAGAGAGTTGAGGGAGTTGGGTTTAACCAAGGCAAGACTGTTCCAGGTATGTATGAGGAGAAAGTAGCAAAAGAGAAATAGAGGGGCAAGGGTTTTCAGGGTATATACCAGGAAATATAAGTTGGTTAAGAAGAAAAGTAAGAACATGGGGGAGGTGGTCACCACTGAAAAAGTGGTAGGGATGTTGGATTGGAGGTCCCAAAGGAGTTCGAAGAATTTTTGAAATAGAGGTTAATAGAGTGTTTTAGTTTCCTGGTTGCTAAAATAAATACCATGCAATGGGTTGGCTTAATAGCAGAAATTTATTGGCTCATAATTTTAGAGACTAGAAGGCCTGCTTCCTCCCAGGGTTAGTATCTTCTGGCTGGCTGGCAATCGTGGGTTCCTTGGCTTTTTTATTACATGGAAACGCACATAGTGGAGTCTTCCCCTTTCTCTTCCTGGTTCCATTTACTTCCAGCTTCTAGCATCTCCCATACTTACCTGGCAAGAAAGTCTTTGACTTTCATTCTGCTTTTAACAGACTCTAGTAATCTGGATTATAGCCCAATCTGATTCAGTTGGGCCATGCTTTAACTGAAGTAACATCTTGAAGAGATCCTATTTACAATGGGTCCACACCAAGCAGAACGCAGACCAACCAAGAACTTGCCCAAACTGGGGTGCACAAGTCAATCCATGTCCACCCCCTGGACCCAGAAAGAAATGTTCATCATACATGCAAAACACATTCTTCCCATCATGACATTCAGAAGCTTTATGTTATTTCCATAAAAATGTTAAGTAGGAAGTCTCATTAAAATCAGTTATGGGTGTGGCCCATCCTCAGGCAAAATTCCTATGTCTGATGGACCTATGAAACTTTGAGAACAAGTTATCCGCTTCCAATATACAATGGAGGGACAGGCATAGGATAAACATTCCCATTCCAGAAGGGAGAAATTGGAAGGGAAACAGGGATCATGAGTCCCAAACAAGGTCAAAATCCAACCAAGGCAAACTCCATTAGATTTCAAGGTCTGAGAGTTATCTATGGATCACTGTTTTGCCCTCTGGGTCTGATGAAGTGGCAGCTCCACCCCTTCTAAATTCTCAGGCAGCAAGTATGAATTTAGAAGCAGCATCAGAATGGCAGCCAGGCTCTCTGCAAATGCTGGGGCACAAGCCCCACCCTCTCCAAATATATGGATGGTGGCCAGGCTCTCTGTGAACACTGGGACATGGCCCCACCATCTCTGAGCACTGGGGTGGCAGCACTCTCCCTGAACAATGGGGGCAAGGTATGCCCCCTCCAAGTGGAAGGGCATACCTGCCCTTTCCACACAAATAGGTGGGCCCACTCTCTTGGCCTGGGGGGAGATCTTTTCAGTCCAGTTCTTTGCTTCCAGGGTTCTGCCCTTGAAGTCATTCTTCCTTCAATTCGTCTCTTCTCTGTCTCTTTCAGTCCAGGCTGGATGTGGTTCTATTTATACAAGTTTTGCAAAAATCTCACTGGTGTTGCAAACAGGTCCAAACCATCAGATGACAGAACTTTCCACATAGCTATATTTATAATCCTGACTTCCACTGAAATGGTTGACTGGATTCATATTCAGTCACACCCACTTTAGCAATGGCTTGTTCAGCTAAACCCTCACATGGAGCCCTGTTCTCTGGAGATTCACCTCCTGAAAGCTCAGAGTTCTAGAGCTACTTCCGGCCCTTACCTCAGAGCACCCTATCTTGATAGGCTCAGAACTTTTCAAACTATCAATTTCTAGTTTCTTTGTGCTTCAGAATTCAGTTCTCAGCTAATCATCTTCCTCACACATTTTACTACAAGCTACAAGGAGAAGCCCAGCTGTCCTTCCACACTCACTTGAAATTTCCACTTTCAATCCAACATCAGGATTTGGTAAAATTGGTGAATTTTACCAAATACATTCACCATTCCCTTCTAAGCCCTCCTCAGAAGTGCCTTTAACATCCATATTTATACCAACAGTCTCTTAAAAGCAATCTGGGCTTTTTCTATCAAGTGCCTCATAATTCTTCCAGCCTCTACTCATCACCCAATTCCAAAGCCATTTCCACATTTTTAGGTATTTTTCATAGCAGCACCTACTTCTGGTACCAAAACTGCTTTAGTTTTAAAGGTGCTAAAATAAATACCATGCAATTGTTGGCTTAACTACAGGAACTTATCGGCTCATAGTTTCAGAGGCTAGAAGGTTTGCTTCCTCTCAGGGTCAGTATCTTATGGCCGGCTGGGAATCTTTGGGGTTCCTTGGCTTTTCTACCACATGGCAACACACATGGTAGAATCTTCTCCTTTCTCTTACTGATTCCATTGAGTTCCAGCTTCTTGCTTCTCCCTATTTACTTTCTCTGTCTGACTTTCACTCTACTAAAAACGACTCCAGTAACCTGGATTAAAGTCTGACCTGATCCAGTTGGGCCATGCCTTAACTGAAGTAACATCTTAAAGAGATCCACACATACAAGAATACAGACCAAGACCAAGAACTTGTCCAAACTTGGGTACACAAGTCAATACACCACACAGAGTGAGTTTGAAGTACAGGGGGTAGGAATCAGAAAACGGGATGTATGAAATCAAGTATTTGGAGGTAGTGATGGCATAAGCTTCAAGGGAGCTAGAGAAGCACATACCTTCTTCTAGTCTAATTGTACCAGGATATGCAGAACCTTCTTTATAGGGGAAATAGGTTCCTAAGGGAACAGCCAGTTTTCAGTTAGAGCCGGGAGGTAAGGGAACATTCAGATTGGTTAAAGGCTGAAAACATACAGGCACTTCTCTAATGACAGACTGTGAGTTCCTAAAAGCAAAGTCGAAGAGTTTGAGGAACAAGGGAGAGGTAGCCACTTAGTTTACAAAAAGAAGAAGTACTGAGCCTTATAGATGTCAGGCAGATATACTAGAACTTAGGAAAAAGGGTTTCAAAAAGTTCAGAAAAAACACAGGTTTAATTGCATGGCTAAAGACTAAAACAATATGGCTCAAGACACAGGAAGCTTTAAAATACGAAATCTAAAATACAATCAAATGAATAAAGAAGGAATACCATGACTGTAGAAAATAGTTTCTAATGAGATGGCGTGGGATAAGCTGGCACGTGCAATTACAACTCATCAGGCTTGCTGCGGGGAGCAAGTGCCTGGAAGTGGACCCAGGTGTGGTAAATGCTGGGACGACAGACAATGGCTTCTGAGTGCACAATAACAGCAATTTCTTTAACTCTAGATAGAAAGATAGTCCCAGGCAAGTCACCATGGTATAAGGATGATGAGCTCCAGTTGTTGGGAAGGGGACAGAAATGGAGAATCACTCCACAGGAGACATTTGCTCCAAAGCATCCCTAACTGGGAATCATCCAGTTCTTGTACACATGTGGGTAAGGGCAGGTCATTGCTGCTTATGATGCAGACATTTCCACTACGACTTTAAAAGATGATACATTTTATATTGGGATTTAAAGAAATTAAAATACAGGGGTATTTTAAGTAGGCAGTTGGTATGGAAAAGTGGTTAAAAACATGGGCTCTGGGAAAAATTACTGAGATTCAAATCCTAACCCTGCTGTGTGAACTTGGGTACATTTCTTAACTCTGTGCTTCAGTTTTCTTCAATGACAATAATTACAATATAATTGTAATATCTACTTCATAGGTTTGTTGTAAGGTTTAAATAAAGTGATATTTATAAAGCATTTAGAATACTGCCTGGCATAGGGCAAGTGTTCAGTAAATGTTAGATATTGTTTATTTCATTTTTTCCTTTTCAGTGGTCTAATTTACCTATATTTTTATTAAAAGAAGAACTTACTTTCATAACTTATCCTAAATATTCTAATTTGTGTCAGAATTTACCAGGGGCTTACACATGGCCATGGCGTGACATAAATTTCAGAGAAGTTCTTGCAGACAGGTTCTAGATTCAGCACACATTGTAATATGAAAAGCAAAATTGAGTTTGAATCCTGATTCCCACCGCTTACAGATTGTGTGACCTTAGATAAGTAAACCAATCTTTCTAGGCCCAAGTTCCTTCAGCTGTAAAATGAGAATAATAATAGTACCTATAACTCATAGGGTTTTTGCAATGAGTAAACCAGATAAACTTTGTAAAGCTCCTGGTAGATTGTGTATACCATAAATGGCATGCAATAAATGTTGGCTATATTATTATTTAGCACCTGTTTTCTCCTTAATTAGAGATACCTTTAACCTGCCTGCTTATTACAATTTTGAAAACCATAAATTCTTAACTTGCTGTTTCAATTTCCTTTTTCCTCTTTTCTCACATGTCCTGAAGGAATTAAAAAAACTCACTAAAATGAAATACTGCAGCAAGAAAATGCTTGTGATAGTCATTTTCCATTTAGAAGTGAATTACCTTGCTACTTAACTGCATCCCTCAACCACAGATCTTTGTATGTTGAAACTATAATTCACATTATTGTCAGGGCGGGGGTGGGGGCAGCCAGGAGTCAGAGGCCAGATGAGAGGCTGAGGCAGAGACCAACCATCAAAAGCAAGCAGGGACAGCAGAGTTAGAGGATGGATAGGGTCAGTTTTGAGTACAGAAGTGATATGAATAATAATAATGGCCATTTTTGAGTCCCCAGTGTTCCTGTTGCCTCTGCAAGGTACACGGTAGAGTAAGGACTGGAAGCAGGCCTGTGATTCAAACGCCTGGGCTCTCTCCCTTCTCCATTCTGCTACTGAGAAGTGTGAGACGCCAGAGGACAGTCAGACATGGCAGCTCAAAGCCCAAGGCTCACAATCCAGAGATCCTATGAAATTTGAAGGAATGGGGTAAGTACAAAAAGAATGTCAAATTATCAGGAAATGGAAAGGGTTTTCTATCCCTCTTTCAGCAGTGCCCTCTGGTTTCTGATGACAGGAGCCAATCTTCTCAACTGGGTTGCTGGAGGATCTGCAGGCAGGAAGAAGTGACTGGCAGCTCCTGACCAGGTGGAGCCCACAGGGGCAGGAGTCATCAATACCAGCTACAGGGGAGAAAATCCTATATTCTTCCCTATTTTACCCTGGCTCCTCAGCAGCTCTCAGACTCAATTTTAATTACAATTTTAATTTGAACATAACCATGACCCCCTTGCCATGGAACCTAAACAGGTTTTAAAACAGATGTATAAACTAATTTCTCCAATCCTAGCAGCCACAAGCCTTCAAATTTTCCATGACCTTAGCTTTTTTTCCTTCATTTACCTCAGAAAAGAGATGTTAGGACCTATTAATCTCTGTAAATAGCTCTATATTTTCCAACATCTCCTCAGAAGTAGACTATTGGAATAAGACAAAATTACTTTTTTGTCAGAGAATTTAATCACACTATTTTTCTTGGTGTTTACTGTAAAGTTCCCTAATGGCTTTGGGTAATAGCAGGTAGCTATCGCAAGTTTAGTATTTCTTTCAGTGGTAACAATCTCTACCGACATTTTTTTTAAGCACCTAACAGTTCTCCAAGTCCTTTAAAATCTCACTTAGCCCCTGCAGCTACTCCGTGAAGTTGTTAGAATAGTATTTACTGTCCAAACTTTAAAAATGACAAAATGGAGGCTCCGAGAGAGTTAAAAGATTTGTTTTGAGACACAAAAATGTTGGCAGATGCAAGATTTGAACACTTAAGGACTTACTCCTGGGCTCTTTCTTCGACTTCATAGTACAGGTATATACCCTTCCAACAGGCTTGCTTTCCACACATCCCCCTCTACTACCACCACCCTCACCCCAATGTCCTTTCTATTAGAGGAATTTTCTTATGTGAATGTGTGGGCTCTACATTGTATCATGCTTTGCAATTTATACTAATCTATGAGACACTTTTTCTTTTTTTTCTTTCTTTTTTTTTTTTTAAATTCAGTTTTATTGAGATATATTCACATACCATACAATCATTCATGGTGTACAATCAACTGTTCACAGTACGATCATATAGTTATGCATTCATCACCACAATCTATTTCTGAACATTTTCCTTACATCAGAAAGAACCAGAAAAAGAGTAAAAAATAAAAGTAAAAAAAGAACACCCAAACCATCCCCCCCATCCCACCCTATTTGTCATTTAGTTTTTATCCCCATTTTTCTACTCATCCATCCATACACTAGATAAAGGAAGTGTGATCCACAAGGTTTTCACAATCACACTGTCACCCCTTATAATCTGCATTATTATATAATTGTCTTCAGGAGTCCAGACTGCTGGGTTGGAGTTTGGTAGTTTCAGGTATTTACTTCTAGCTATTCCAATACATTAAAACCTAAGAGGTGTTATCTATATAGTGCATAAGAATGTCCACCAGAGTGACCTCTCGACTCCATTTGAAATCTCTCAGCCACTGAAACTATTTTGTCTCATTTTGCATCCCCCTTTTGGTCAAGAAGATACTCTCAGTCCCGCGATGCCGGGTCCAGATTCATCTCCAGGGATCATATTCTGCATTGCCAGGGAGATTAACACCCCTGGGAGTCGGGTCCCGCGTAGGGGGAGGGCAGCGAGTTCACCTGTCGAGGTGGCTCAGTTAGAGAGAGAGAGGCCCACATCTGAGCAACAAAGAGGTACTCAGGGGGAGACTGTTAGGCACAATTACATGCAAGTTTAGGCTCTCCTTTGCAGTAACGAGCTTCATAAGGGCAAGTCCCATAATCGAGGGCTCGGCACATCAAACCGTCAGTCCCAATGTTTGTGACAACATCAACACCAGTCCAGGTGAGGAAGTCCAGCACTTCTGTGCCTTCCCCCAGCTCCTTGGGGTGGGGGAGGGGGGGCTGTAAATATATTTTTTATTCTCTGCCCAAATTACTTTGGAATGGAGACACTTTTTCTTGCTTATTAAAGACTAGTGACGAACATAATCATGGGAAAAATTATAGATATCAAATTTTCTCTCCTCTAACAATTCTATACACTACTGTAAATATAAATGGTTTAAGATTAAGGATGAAGGGATATGCATAAAAAGAAGAAGCAGGATAAGAAGTGAAGGGAGGGGAGAGGACAACAAACTAACCTTTTTTCTTTTCCACACTCTGTGGAAACTTTTAGTAGGGCCCTTAGCAGAGCCTTCGAGAGGCTACTGAACCATGGCAAGAAAAAAGCAACAGAGAACACCAACAAATAAATCAATCTGGGTGTGTTTCCTGGTAAACAAGGGAAGGGGGTATTTATTCAAGGAAATTGCTTTTCTTCATAAAATAAACAAATGGGAAACCTGTGACAGAATATGTGTTTGGGGGGGGGTGGAGTGCATCTTCTTCAGTATGTTTCCAGGTGCTCCTGGTTCTATCTAGAACAGTGCAAAATAACCATACCTCTGTGCCTTTTATTTGAAAAGTTGAGATATATATATATATATATATATATATATATGTTTTTTTTTTTTTTTTTTTTTTTTACAAAGTTTCTGCATCTATCTGGCTTGAAATTTAGGAATCCATGAACATAAACCCAATTTGAACTATCTTCATCACAACTCATTCCATTCAAGCAGATGGTCAGACTAAAATCCCTATAGCTTATTGCTGCAAAGTCTTAGTAACAAGACAGTCATTCAATAAATGTTTATTGAGCATGGCCTATGTGCAAGACACTGTAGCCATGCCAGATTTCTGATTATTCAGTGTGGTACTCCACATAATGAGAAGGTTGGTCTTGCTGAATTCCTAATGAGGAGACTCCTCAAATTTTACCTCAACCACTCCCAAAGATATAAGGAGCAAGCAAGAATTTATTCTGGCTATAACTCTTTGCCTACATATTCTTAGATCATTTTGGCCAGATGAGTTAGTTTTTGCTAAGAAACCTTGTATTTGTGCAATTGTACATCCACACAGCAAACATGTATTGAGATCCCACAACGCACTGATCACTGCACATATGTAGCTAGTGCTGCATGACTCAGGCAGCACTAGGCCAGGGGAATTTTGCAGTAAAAACAGATTATTTTGTTGTAGGTCTGCAGATTAAGTAACACTTACTGTACTTACTGCAGCATAGGGTCAAGCCTATATAAGTGTTTGACACAAGCTGTACCAAGATGAGTTCCTATCATGTAACTAAAATTATGGAACATTAGTCAAGTGAAGTCCAGGAAGAAGTGGGCCTAGGGTAGCATTGCTCAGAAATTTGACAAGAGGTTGAACCATTAAGAGAATATCTTCTAGGCCATCTAGTGTTGACTTTTTTTGTTTTACTTCTTAGGCCAGTTCTCAGAACCATAAAGCTAAGAAAAAGAAAAGAAACAAATACATAAGTAATCCCTTGGCTTTACAACTACTGAAGTAGAATCACTTGGTGGTATAAGATAGAGAGTGTTTTGGAAAACGGTATCCTTTTTTTTTTTTTTTTTGGCTTAAGAGTATATGCTAGCTCAGGAGAGAAAATGAGTTATGGATATCAGGGAGCACTGTGTTGCCCAGCTATAGTTGCAAAGCAGCAGTACTTTACTTTTTAAAATTTTGATTTGGGAAAAAAAAAAAAAAAAAAAGGAAGATCTATTGAAATCCCCTAGATAAGAGACTGCAAAAGGGAAAATCAACATAAATCTGATCATATAATACTGAATAAACAGGATAAGCCTTCCTAAAATTCCTCTTTATCCACCTACGAGTCTCATCTACTACAATGTCTTTTTGCTCTCTTCCCTATTAAAACTTCTGCCCCAGCTGGGGCTGCTCTCTTCTGCATATTCTGCTCCACCAGCCCTCTCCCTGCCACCTCCTGATGTCCTGAACTTGTCTGCCACATAGTATCCTTTTTTTTTTTTCCTAGAGTAGAGAAAATCTATAGGTATAAAAGAGCACCTTGCTGTAGATCTGGTTATTGCTTGCAATTTTTTCCCTTCAGATGCTATGTCGCACATTACTTGCATGCTCAAAATATTTTATAAGTCACCACCCATTGCTTCTGATCCTCATGTGATATTTACAGAGGGCAAGTATACAGATAGGACAACTGAAGAAAAATATGATTATAAAATAATGCTCATCTGCTGAATGTAGGACTCATCTTACACAACTTGAGACACTGTGATGTTAGGAATTTGGAGAGAGCTAATAATGTGACATATTTCTTTTCTTTTTTTTTTTTTTTCAAAAGGAACTTAGTAACACTTTTAAATTTATTCAAAATCTCTTAGCTATATCCTACAAATGCATATGCATTTCACTACTCTCAGAGACTAGATTCAGGTGAAACTTGGCAGCCATCTACTAGAGTATGGTGAAGGTTATATTAGCAAGTAACTAACCCCATGAACAGACTGCTGAAATAATGATAAAATTTAGGGAGATAAATATAATGATTGTAATTTGAGCTTGTCTAAAGAGTACAAAAATGCAAAATGTTAATAAGACTCTGAGACATTAGAAAACGACAACAAAAACAGGTAGACAGCTGCCACCATGCTGTATACCAGAATGAGACACAGACATTGTAACTGGAGCTGCCCTTCTATTCAAATCTTTCATTGCAATGAAAATGTCTTTTAGAGTAAAATAATTGACAAGCCATGAAGAATCTCTGCTTTACTTCCTTGATTTCCATTTTCCACAGCGCCTTTCTACACAGCCGTAACAGCTGCACACAGTCTGCTGTTCCGAGCCTCACACCAGCAGTGGTGTTTCTTGAGGCATTCATTCCATTGTCTCCACGTGTGTTGGAGCTTTTGTTAAAGTCTCTGCTGCCCTCCATTCCATTTGGGCTGCTTAAGTTTTCTGGGTCCACTGCCCTTGGGTGCTGAGCAGGAATCAGCTCTAGTGGTAATGCTTTCAGAGGCAGCCCCATGGGAACATTCTTTAGCCATGATTTCATTGTGATCACTGCTTATGGCTAGTCTGAATTTCATGTTTGACCATTTGCATGCTTGCTAAATCCAGTCTAGTTCTCTGGTGTCAATATTTGACAACTGTCTTCGTTCTTATGTCATCTCTCACCTATGCCAACATGTGGCACATGGAAGTCATTCTGTTGACAAGGGGGCTGTTATCCCATCCTTGATTTAATATCTATCCCAGGCAGCATTTGGTACAGCTGTTAGGATGTCATCAGAATTCTTTTGTCCATAAGAAGAGTGAAACCCACACCACATTGTGCAATATGCCCATGGTGTGGTCATTCCTTTGGATAATCACCAACATTAACATCAACCAATATCTTGCTTCTGACCTCAGAAGGCTTCAGACTGATGCAATAAAATGTGGGAAATACAATATTTGAGAGAGTTTGAAGCCTGACAGCATTCGTTGCTAAACTGGTATGTGCATGCTTAGATAACACATTAATTCAAGGCACTAATCATGCATATTTTAAACTGTGAGATCACAGGGCACAGGCATTATGACTTTTCTATCCAGAAACAGGTTGAAGGGGCACAGCCTATATAATTGGTAACCTGAGCTATAATAATTTGGCTGCTTGCCTCATGTTTTAATTGTTTACACTTTTAATAAGGCAATGGGTTGGAATCAAGCTACCAGCTTCTCAGACTTTGGGTGGCCCTCTGTGGCAGGGACACTGTTCTCTGGAGCTCTCCTTTGGACCATTAACATCTTGTCAGGCAGCACAAGAGTAGGGTGGCCATGATGCTCATCCCCACCCAATTTTGCCAAAGGATATGTCCATGAGGATAGTTCACTCTGATAAGGTGTAGCTCCTGGTGTATTACATTTGAATAGAGGGCTGCCAGTGTCCATCAACTTGAGAGAAATTCAGTGTCAAATAGATCTGAAAAATTGGGATAGTATATTGGTTGATCTAGTTCTAAAATGTAGTGGGGATACAGTCATGGCTAGGATGACCATCTAGTGTTTCCCCAGGAAACAGCTCTCCAAAGAGCTGCTGTTTATTGGCTGTGAATATTCCATGTTAGACCAACAAAGCAAAATGTATCAAAATATATAACAACAAAAAACCAAAAGCTAAATCAATGAAAGTTAAATCTCATGTCCATATATAATAATTTCAGTTTACAAAAACTGCACTCATTCATTCAGCACACTTATCAGCACCAGTGTGTGCTAGATATTGTGCTAGGCACTGAGCTCACCAGGCTGAGTAGTTCCAGTGGGAAGGATGCCTCAGGAAACAAAGGGTCGTGATGCAACAAAATAAGGGCAGTTCAAGATTGCAAAGCTTGACTAACTGTGCAAGCTTGACTAACTGCTGGAGCTAGGGCCTTCCCAAAGAAGGTAGCATTTGTCCTGAGAACTGGGTCTTAAAAAACTAGTGAAAAGTTGGAGACACATCCAGCTGGAGGAGTCAATCAATATATTCTACTGTAACAAAAACTTCTAATCAGTACTAGCATAAATTTGCTAGGCATGAAGACAATATTTACTTATGTGTGACAGAATAAAATGATGAAGAAGAAAATGAATATCATGTGTGTATATGAGGTCCTGAGAGAGCTTTCTTTGCAGCTTGACATAATTAAAACACAGGGGTATGGTAGGAAGGAGGTGAGAGACAAGGTTGGAAAGGCAGAGTGTGGCCTTCCATGCCATTTGCCAGGCCAAGGATTTAAAATGTTAAGTATCTTTCAGATAATGGGAAGCCCTGGTGGGGATGAGGGGGGTTTTAAGTTTGGGTATAGTGTGCTAAGTATGGCTAATGTGTACAGAAAGGCTACTATATATGCTGAGTACTTTTCTAAGCACAATGCATGGCTAAACACATTTAATCTTACAATTACCTAAGATGTAGGTGCTTTTATCCCCCCATTAGAAAATGAAGAATGGAGGCAAAGAAGTGAGATAGAAGTGGTAAAGCTAGTGTAGAGTTAGGACAGTTTGACTGCAGAGCACACACTCTTTACCACCATGGTACTGCCTCTCAGATTCAGATCTGGAGAAGGAACACTTCAGATTCTATGAGAGATGGACTGATTAGAAAAAACATTGGAACCAGTGACCTTGGCTTCTGAAAGACTGTAATACCTGTGTGTGCTAGAGTTCTGGTCTATCTGCCTTCAATAGGAAAAAAAATAACAAACTCTCAGAGATCAGTTGTTAGCTAATGGAATCCTAGGGCCTTAACATATATTTCAGAAAGCACTTGGAGTGATTTCCCCAAAAGTTGGCTCCATCTCCTTTCAGGATTCTAATGAAGAAACTACTCGAAGCGTAGTTTCAAGGTGTGCAGGTAATGGGACTTCTTGCAACAAGCCCTGTGAAAAGCTGGAGAACACATCCAGCTGGAGGAGTCAATCAATATATTCTAATCAGTACTAGCATGAATCTGATGGGCATAAAGATGATATTTACTTATGTGTGACTGAATAAAATGATGAAGAAGAAAATGAATGTCATGTTCCGATCATTTTTGGAATTTCTGCCAATGTTAAAACCACAGTGATTTTCATTCAAAGTGAGACTCAGAGAAAGAGCCAAACTGTACTCATGCTTTGAAAGGGCATTTACATAAATGATAAACAGAGAGCGCAGCCTGGTATTGAGCCATCTTAACACCATTTCTACATGTGGATTTGGGGCTGTGGTACTGTAGTGAGTGATAGAGCATCTTCTGGTTTCACCTCCTGGCTGGTAAACAACCTCAACCCCCCCCCCCCCCCACTAGTCATATTCCTACACTTTAACCAGATGTTAGGATTTTTAAAAACTTAATATTTCCTGGAAATAGAATTCTACTTTACAAATGAAAGAAGGAGTTGAGAAAGAGCTGCTTACGCGATAAAGCACTGGTCAGTGTTCAGTGCTTAGCAGCAAGGGTCAGTGACTTGGGGTGGAAGAACATGGTACACCCCACAATCTCAAGCAACACGTATCTGTAGTAGGTATTTTAGACATAAACATTAATTTGGCATATAAAGTAGACAAGTGTGGGGTGCTATTGAGAGAGACAGAGATAGGGATGGAGATAACAGAGACAAAAACACTCTCTCAGTATAAAATAAAAAGCCTGAGCGGGTAGGGTACTGGGGTGGAGATATGAGAATGGCATGAATTCTAGGGAGATTTTGCTGGTATAATTCACAGGATTAGAGGCTCACTTGAGCACCTTATATTAGTGGTAAGGAAGACAGAAGCATTAAGAAAACCTCTTAATCTATTCAACAAATATTTATTGAGTACCTAAATTTATTAGGAACAAAGGATACAGACCTGGTCAGACAAGTTCTCTGTTCTCATAGAACTTAGAGGTGAAAATATTCTAGGTGACGATGCTATTGACTAAGAGAAAGAATATAAGTGGAGAAAAAACACAGGGCTGAAGAACAGATATGAAAGCAAATAAATACAATTTTAAACATGTTGAGTTTGTGGTGCCATGGGATCCTGAGGTGATGCCTTGAAAACCGTTGGCTAATGGGTTTGCAGAGCAGGAGAACTGGCATCACAGGCATACACAAGGGGGTTTAAGTCTAGTGAGTAGATGAGATCACCTGCAGAGAACAGGTGGAGTAAAAAGAGAGCCTAGGAAGGAAGCCTGCCCAATACAATGTTTAACATAAAGGAAGAGCAGCCAGCAAAAGAGTCTTATTCTCTTTTGTAAGGAGAGGTCAGATGAAGTAGATAAAATCTGGACTGAATGAAGTCATGAAATTAAAGGGAAGACAGTTTTGCTTTCTGTAATTGCCTGTTTTCTTTGAATCCTTCACTAGACAATAATCTGTGTGGGCAACGACCATGGCAATCTTATTCACCGTGTCTTCCCAGTGACAGCATGGCATCGGGCACATGACTTAATGGAGGAGAAAACAACAGTATGAAATGCTACAGCCAAGTCAAGTAAAATAAGGACAGGAAAGCTTCTACTGTATTTGCCAATTATGAGATTCCTGGTAGTGGAAAGAAAGAACAATTTAAGTGGCTGGAAGGAAAGAAGCATAATAAATATCACTGGCTTTAAAATGGTAGAATTGTAAAGAACTATTAGGGAGGGTATAGCACACAAATAATTTCTAGACAATCATCCTTTTTTCTTTTTGACAACAGTTTCTTTAACTAAAATGGAGTCATATTATATTAATTACTTGCTGGCAGCCAGACTATTATGAGAATAGAATATAGAATAAGATAATTATAACATAAAAAGTGAAAAAAAATAGCAGGGCATTCCACCATTAATGTAACACCAAAGCATCTTCAAATCCTAAACAATACAATAGAGCAAATTAGCTCCAACTATTACTTAACCTGCAACCAGTTTAGGAACATATCAGGCAAGACTTGTTTGCAGTGTTGTTCCATGGACCAAATAAACATTTACTCCCTACCGCTTCAGCAGTTCCATGTTTCTGGTTCTTATTCACAGAACGAACACTAGTGAGTAAAGAATTGGCTAATAGTCAAAAACAAAACAAAACAAGACAAAACGAAACTTGAATCAAATAAATCTTGGACTTTAGCTTGGACTAAAGAAAACTTGTTTCTAAACAAGCATTTAGAAGCCCTGGGAAGAAATAAAATGAAAAGCTATTTGCAGACTAATGGAGAAAGTGAAAGAGGAGGAAGTGGAGAATGGGTACTATGTAAGGCAGGAAAAGTTTTGTTTTGGAATTTTGTTGTAAACAGTCTCTCCCTGATGGGTAACAACACCTAGAATTTTCTGTTGGAGTCACGATAAGTTCAAGTCTGTGTGACTATACATTAAAATAGGAAGCAATACAAGATAAAATCAAAGCTATATGTTAAAATTTTGCATTTTGAAGAGTAGCTAATGCCGCTAGGATCAGTGTCTTTCGATTAAAAAGCAAAACAAAAACCCACTTTTTAATGGACTGTTTAGCTTAGACATTTAATGCTAAGTCCTAATTCAGCCCATGAAATAGCTTGACAATTTTTCTTTTCTTTTTCTTCTTTGCAAGAGATGATTTTATTTTCCTAGTTAAACAACAGGTAGAAGGAAAACTGAGATTAATAATGTCTACCTCAACAAAATCACTCCTATGTACTTATCAGTGGGTACACACATGTTACTCACTCTCCTTCTTTCATGTCCTTCCATCATGAACGTACGTGGCTGTCTTTATTAGATTGCAAATAACTCTGAGGTCAAAGGCTGTGTCTCATTAATTTTCACCTGAGCCATAGTACCAAATTTTATTAGTGCTTAGTAAATATTGCCTAAATAAATAAATGGTAATTTTTCAGGTGCTTGGAGCCCTCACATAGTTTAGTTTCATAAAATCCATTCTGGGAATCTAAATTCTTCTTACTACTACCTCATTAATAATTTTGTGAATTTTTTTCTGATTTTTTTAAAATAATAGTTGTCCAAGATAATTATATTTGTTCCCCAATTCAAAGAGAGTCACGGGAAAACCTTATGTTATTGCTTATCTAAATTAGACCAGGAGATGGAGCTTAAATTCTTGGCTTTAAAGATGGTGTCTTTAGATATACCCTGTGTTCCATTGGCTTTACAGCCAAATCTGTACAAGTGAACATCCAGATGAAGGCATGGGGATTCTGAAGGGGTAGTAGCCTGATACATAGCACCTAAAAATGGACTATGAGCTCTTTATTTCTTTGCAAGTTATCCAGCAATGCAGTAAGAAAAGGAAAAGTTAGGTAAAGGAAGAGTTTCTATTTGATGTAATAGGAAAACAAGGTTTGGGAAATACCTGATATAACCCACGTGCAACTCTAGACATGATTCTATTCTAATTGTTGATAAAAAGTGTTGAGAGGTTATAATGTCTCAGTTACTCATTTTCTTCCCTCCACTCCCCACACTGAAGACGTATGATAGGGATGAAAGAGCACAGGTGTTACAGCCCAAAAGAGCTGGATTTGAAATCTCACTCTTCTACTTGTCACCACAGTAACCATTGGCAGGTTACTTGACATCTTACAAGGTGGTTGTGCTACTTAAATAACAGAATAGATATGACGAATGCAATACTGGAACTTAACAGGTATTGCTATTTTCTTCCTTATTTACTGATAATATCTATGCTACTAATAATCTTGAGTCTATTGAAATTCTTCCACTGTGTAGATAGTGTCTGGCACACATTAGGTTCTCACTGAATGAATGTATGGATGAATGAATGAATAACATATAATACATCTGATTTCTAAGTCATTGCAATGTTCAACTTAATTTCCTATTGTTTAGCATCACTCATATAGCGCAACAGTCAAAAGAACTTACTGATATAGTATAGTTCGGCTTCCCTTGCAGAACAGAGTGGCAGACTGTAAGAAACTGCAGTTGGCAGATCATGTTGTGTGAGCACAGACACAAGGAATCTGAGCAAAGTTGGCAGGTAGAGCTAAATTTGAAGTGATTAAAGTCTGCAGTCCCTGAATTTTAGAGATAACATGGACATTTCTTGTTTTCTACTGTCACACTGGAGAGTGGTTTCTTTGCTTAAAATTGTCTCAGTTGGTCCCAAGACTGTAATTCACTGAACATGTTTCTGGACAGTGTTCCCACAGAACATAATTAGTTGCACATGGCAAGCTTATGTGGGACAGCGAAAGTTCATTGATTCAGATGGTTTCCTATTTATTTTCCTCTTATCCAGCATGATTTTTAAAAGAATTATAAGGCAGGAAATCACTAAGAATATAAAAGCTACAATTCAGGGTTCTACCACTTTCTCTTTTGCTGGTCTTTCTGAAATAGACATGGGTCTAGAGGTTCCCCCACTACTGCCACTTATTCTTGGCACACATTTCTACTTATGTAAACCGTATTTTTGTTTTCTTAAATCTTACCCGATAAGGGGACAGAGAGAAAAGATAGGCAAAAGAATAACGTTTTCTCTTCTGAAGTCAGTCTCCACTTGAAGACAGTCCGTTAACACCGGCCTAAAGATTGTAAGCTGTTTTGCCAGTAGGTTAATAAGACTTCTTGGATATTTGTCAAACTTCACAAAGTTTATGATTTGAGAAAAGTACTAAGCAAGCATAGTAAAAAGTTCATGAAGTCAATGTATTCTATCTTAGAATCTATGGTTTGGACAACACAATGAGGGTCTGGATCTGTGGTGGTGCAATTTAGTGACAACTTTATTTTTTTGGTGTTTCAAATAAAATTCAAATACACTAGCAGAGTAGTTTTATTACTTTCAGATAATAAAGTATTTTTCTACAACACAGATTCTCATAATTTAGGAGGTGGTTCTCAGCCCCCAATCTCAGCTTATGAGTCTTTATTATATCTAGCTAGAAATGAGAACACGATAAGCCTGAGATGAGCAGAGGAATGGACTATGGATTTCATAATCTCAGGGGGACAAATGAGGGACTGTTTAATTTGGTGTTTGTTTAATGGCTCTGCCTGTTCATCAAGATTATGTGGGCAGGTTCATCTTAGAAATTTGCTTCTCAAATTTTCTTCAAAATATCTGATCATGTTTGTGAGATGTTACTATTATATGTACCATGCTTTACCAATTGAACACATTTTTTAAACCACATGATTATGGCAATGTGTAATAATTCTGTAAGGCAGATGTTGCTATTATCTTTTTAATGAAGAAACTGAGATCAAGAGAGTTTTGATAAATTTCCTCAGATTTTATATCTGGTAGATAAAAGAGGTGGATCTAAAATTCAGGTCCCATGACTAATTCCTGTGTGCTTTACGACCAAGCTGAACAGTAAGACAGGCAGTGTGACGAGATGCTTTTGTCTGTGATCCCAACAGTATGGTTTCCTCCTCGTCCTCCTTCTGTTTTACCCTCATAGCTAAAGTTCTTTCTGAATCCTGAGGGTTAAGGCTCTGTGGTAGATTCAAGGGTGTATTATTAGCACTATTCATAATCACAGTGAAGGAAGAAAGCATCATTCTGGCCAGTCTGGTTCACCCATTGCTCTTCTTTGACCCTTGGAGCTCAACAAAGCTGGTGGCTCGCTCTAACATACATCTGAGCTCTAACATACATCTGAACACCTGGAATGTTTCTTGCAAGTCAGGAAATTTATTTTCAGAAACTAAACTCTATATTTTGATTTTAATAAGGCCCACTTGTTATCTTAAAATGATTAAAATGATTAAACTGACAATTTTTTTAATTAAAGAAGGAACCAAATATACTCTTCTTTCTAATAACACTACAACATTCTGATCTTCAGCCATTGACAAGTTCTGAGAAATATCTTTGGAAGTACATTTTTAAAATTTTAAAAAATATGTGTTTTGGGGGGTGTAAGTTATCATTGTTGACCAAAGTAACATCATAAGATTTTCCCTCAATATGGTTAATATTATGAAGACTCAAGTAGGATTAAAAAAGTATTAACTGATTCACTAATTATACTTTCCATTTTTGCTCCCTAAAGAGTAGGAATATTTAGAAGGCCAAACATCAGAAAATTCAATTACTTTATTTCACATTCTGTTTGTTTAGGGAGTGAACTGTGTATTGGCCTATTTTATTTTATTTCTACAGGATACAATACAATTTTCTCCTCTTCCCAAAAAGCAAAACAAAGCATAACTGTAGAGTTCTACCTTCAAGATAATGAAAATTAAATTCATTGTTATGGGCCAAATGAAAAAAAAATTAATATCTGTCCTAAAAATTTTTCCTTTCGGGGTATATTTGGTTGTCAAAGAATATTGTCTGTAGGCTCCAGATGTTCTAAGGAAGACTGATTAAAGTTAATTAAGGGAGAAAGAAAAATATACTTTAAGATAAAATGTCTATTAGTTAGGTTTTCCATAAATAGACAAACCATATTTTTAGTCAATACCTATTATCATAATTTGTTTTATAAAGATTATTCTTTAAAATATGTATTGCTCTTTAGACATCTATTTATTATTTAGTGCCATTTTTCAATTGCTGTTTTCTTGATATATTAATGGCAATGAACTTTGTTGTAGAAATTTAAAAATTCAATTTGGAAAAGATTATTTAGATGTTTTGTGATAATCTAATACAAAAAGAATGTTGTTTCATTAGGGAACCAAGCACAACCAGCAGCTATCCTATTGCAGTGGCATAAAATCAGATTTTGATTTTCTGCCAGTGATATAATTCAGGCCACTATTAGTGAAAAACAGCTGCACTGAATTTTCACCAACTCAGCTTCAGTTTTCTGAACATATACACATGATTCTGTAATTTGATATAGAAATTACTGAAGAAGAATTTTCCTTTGGACTTTACTCTCTAAAAAATGCTTAACTACATTATAGTTGAACAGTTTATATGTAAGGAAAAGACATTAGGTGCTTCTTTCATGAGTTTAATTGACATGACCTCAGGCAGAATGGGCAAGAGAAAAAAAAAAAGAAACCTGTAGAAGCAATCCAAAAGGAGATTCCAGTGGTGTAGTAATTGAATGGCAGACTGGCATGGCAATCTGGCCAGGTGATTCACCTTTTGAAGAGGAAGACACACTCATACATTCTCTAGCACACTCAGTCCTACACAGATTATTAGACAACCAACACTAGTATAACTATCTCTCCAGTAGGTGAAATAAAGGGAGGGAAAGGCACCTATTACAGACCTGAAATACAAAAAAGCTTCTTAGAGGAATATAGTGTTTACTAGGATCTGAATGATGAGCAAGAATTACTTGAGGTTGAAGAACTGGGGAAAACTGAACCAGGGTGAACTAGGTAGAGAGAATAGCTTGTAGAAATATCAGGAGGCTAATGAGAATGTGGCCTATTCATGGAATTAGAATAAGCTTTATAAAGGCATACTTTGGAGATATTGTGTGTTCTGTTTCAGATGACTACAATAAAATGAATATCACAATAAAGCAAGTCATGAATTTTTTGGTTTTCCAGTGCATATAAAAGTTATGTTTACCCTATTCTTTAGTCTATTTAGTGTTCAATAGAATTATGTTTACAAAACATAAATGCACATACTTTATAAAAACTAGTTTATTGCTAAGAAAAAATGCTAACCATCATGTAAGCCTTCAGCAAGTCATAATTTTTTTTGCTGGTGGAGGGTCCTGCCTCCATGTTGATGGCTGCTGACTGATCCAGGTGGTATTTGCTGAAGGTTGCAGTGGCTATGGCAATTTCTTTCGATAAGACAACAATGAAATTTGCTGCATCGATGGCCTCTTCCTTTCATGAAAGATTACTCTGTAGCATGTGATGCTGTTTGATAACATTTTATGCACAGTAGAACTTCTTTCAAAATTGGAATAAATCCTCTCAAACACTGCCACTACTTCATCAACTAAGTTTAGATAATGTTCTAAATCCTTTGTCATTCAACACTGTTCATAACATCTTCACTAAGAGTAGATTCCATCTCAAGGAACCACTTTTTTTGCTCATTCATAAGAAACAACACCACATCCATTAAAGTTGTCTCATGATATTGCACCAATTCAGTGACATCTTCAGGCTCCACTTCTAATTCTAGTTCCCTTACTATTTCCACCACATCTCCAATTACTTCCCCCATTGATGTTTAAACCCTTAAAGTCATTCATGAGGGTTGGAATCAACTTTTTCCAAACTATGGTTAATGTGAATATTTTGACATCCTCCCATGAATCATAGATTCTTTTAATGGCATCTAGAATGTTGAATCAAGAAGGTTTTCAATTAACTTTGCCCAGATCCATCAGAGGAATCAGCATATGGAAGCTATAGCCTTACAAAATGTATTTCTTATATAATAAGACTTGAAAGTCAAAATGACTCTCTGATCCATGGGCTGCAGAATGGATGTCATGTTAGCAAGCATGAAAACAACATTCTTTTCATTATACATCTCCATAAGAGCTCTTAGGTGACCAGGTGCATTGCCAATGATCAATAATATCTTGAAAGGCCTCTTTTTTTTTTTTTTTTTTCCTGAGCAGTAGGTCTCAACAATGGGCTTAATATATTCAGTAAACATGTTGAAAACAGATGTGCTGTCATCCAGGTTTTGTTGTTCCATTTATAGAGCACAGGCAGAGTAGATTTAGCATAATTCTTAAGGGCCCTAGGATTTTCAGAATGGTAAGTGAGCACTGGCTTCAACTTAAAGTTACCAGCTACACTAGCCCTAACAAGAGAGTTAACCTATCCTTTGAAGCTTTGAAACTAGGCACTGACTTCTGTTTTCTAGTTATGAAAATCCTAGATGGAATCTTCTTCCAATATAAAGTTGTTTGATCTACATTGAAAATCTGTTGTTTAGTGTAGTCACCTTCATCAGTGATCTTAGCTAGATCTTCTAGATCAATTGCTGTAGCTTTAACATCAGCACTTGCTGCTTCACCTGGCACTTGATATTATAGAAATGGCTTTTTTCCTTAAACCTCACGAACCAACCTCTGCTAGTTTCAAACTTTTCTTCTGCACCTTCCTCACCTCTCTCAGCTTTCATAAAATTGAAAAAAGCTAGGGCCTTGCTCTCATCAGGCTTTGGCTTAAGAGAATGTTATGGCTAGTTTGATCTTCTATCCAGATCACTAAAACTTTCTCCATATCAGCAATAAGGTTGTTTCACTTTCTTATCATTCATGTAGTTCACTGGAGTAGCTCTTTTTACTTCCTTTGAGAACTTTTCCTTTGCATTCACAACTTGGCTAACTGTTCAGTGCAAGAGGCCTAGCTTTCAGATTATCTTGGTTTTCAACATGCCATCCTCACCAGGCTTACTCATTCCTAGCTTTTGGTTTAAAATGAGAGATGTACAAATCTTCCTTTCATTTGAACATTTAGAGATCACTGTAGTGCTATTAATTGGCCTAATTTCAATATTGTGTCTCAGCAAATAGGGAGGACTGAAGAGAGGGAGAGAGACAGGAACTGCAGGTCAGTGGAGCAGTCAGAACACACACAACATTTATTGATTAAATTTGCCATCTTATATTGGTGCAGTTCAAGGTGTCCAAGATAATTACAATCACAGATTACCATTACAGATATAATAATAATGAAACTGTTTGAAATATTGTGAGAATTAGCAAAATGTGACACAGAAACACGAAGTGAGCATATACTGTTGGAACAATGGTGACTACATACTTGTTTGATGAACGGTTGACATGAATGTTCAACTTGAAAAAAAAAACAGTATTTGCAAAGTGCAATAAAGCAAAACAAAATAAAACAAGGTTTGCCTGTAAAGGCTACATGTTGAATGGAAGAAAAGAAATGCTGAAATACGTGTGGGACTGCAGAGGTAGGGCAAGACCTAGAGAAAGAACTTGAAAACAAATAATAAAATAATAGATTTCAATCCAACCATACTGATAATTATATTACAAGTAAATATTCTAAATATATCAATCTAAAATAGAGATTATCACATTGATAATAAAACAAGACCCAATTATAGCAGTCCATAAGAAATCTGTTTTAAATATAAATATTCAGATAGGTTTAAAGTACAAAAATGGAAACAGATATTCCATTCAAACCCTACCCATAAGAGAAGTGAAGTGACTATATTAATATCTGAAAGAGCAGACTTCAGGCCATGCAACGTTAACAGAAAAAAAGAGGAACATTATTATAATGATAAAGACGTAAATTCATTAAGAAGATATAAAAATCCTAAATATATGGGTGCTTACTAACAGAACTTCAAAATACCTGGAGTAAAATCTGAGAGAATTTAAAATAGAGGTTGACGAGATCATAACATTTCTGTCTCAGTAACTGACAGATAAGAAAAGATATAGAACTAAGGGTGTAGAAGGCTCGAATAACAGTCAAAAGACCTAAATAACTATTCAAGAATTCCACAAAAGAAGAGCAGAATATACATTCTATACAGGTGTAATTTACCAGTCACCAAGATAGCCATATTCTGAGCCATAAAACAAGTGTCAAACAAATTTAAAAAGCTTGAAATTATACAAGAATCCTTTCTGATCACAATGGAATTAAACCAGAAATCACTAACAGAAAGATACCTGGAAAATCTCCAATATTTGGAAATAAAACAACACACTTTAAATAACACAGGATCAAAGAGGAAATCACAAGGAAAATTAGAAAACATTTTATGAATACAAAAACATATCAAAATTTGTGGAATGCAGCTAAAGGAGTGCTTAGAGGAAGCTTCATAGCATGAAAGGAAAGAAGAAAGATCTCAAACCCATGATTTAAGCTTCCCTCTTAAGATACAAAGAAAGAAAGAACAAATTAAGCTGAAACAGACAGAAGGAAATAAAAAAAATACAAATATCAATGAAATAGAAAAAAACAAGGAAAAAATCCATAAGATCAAGAGCTGGCTCTTGGAAAATATCAATAAATTTGATAAACTCTAGCCAGACTGATCAAGGAACAAAGAAGACATCTATTCAATCTATCAGGAATGAAAGAGAGGACATCACTACAGATGCCAGAGACATAAAAAGTAATACAGCCATATTGAAAAGATAATCAGGGAATGCCGATAAATTTGACAATTAGATAAAATGACAAATTCTTGGAAAGACACAAACTACCAAAACTCACTCAAGAAGAAACAGATAACCTCAACAGTCTTAAATCTAGTAAACAGACATAATTTGTTTTAAAAAGTGTAGTTAAAAACTGCCTGCAAAGAAAACTCAAGGCCCAAATGGTTTTACTGAGTGATTTCTAGCAAACATTTGGGGATGATGTTAAGAATTCTACACAAACTATTCTGCAAAACAGATGAGGAGGGAATGTGTCTCCATGGATTTTATGAGGCCAGCATTACCCTGATACCAAAGACAAAGACACAACAAATAAAGAAAATCATAGACCAATATCCCTTATAAACATCGACGCAAAAATCATTTAAAGATTAGCAAATTGAAGTCAGCAATCTATAAAAACAATAATCTATCATGACCAAGTGAGGTTTGTCCCCTGTAGTTAATAGTACAATTATAATAGTATTCTCTCATCAATTGTAACAAATGTGTCACACTAATGCAAGCTGTTAGTAAAGGGGGGTGGGGAGGTATGGGAACTCCGCATTTTCTGCCTGATGTTTCTGTATTCTTAAAACACACACACACACACACACACACACACAAAGGCAAGGTCAGTTTGACATTGGAAAACTAATCAATTTAATTCACCATATCAACAGACTAAAAAGGTAAAACCATAAGACTATCTATAAGCATGCAGAAAGAGGATTGTCAAAAGTCAAAATCTATTCCTCATAAAAATTCTCAGCAAACTAAGAGAAGGGAGTTTCCTAAACCTGATAAAGAGCATCTTAAAAAAACCTACAGTTAATATTGTGTTTTCTCCTTAATATCTGAAATAAGGTCAGGATATTGGCTCTCCATTTCTAGTCCATGGTGCACTAGAGGCCCTCAGTGCAATCAGGCAAGCAAAAGAAATAATAGGCATAAAGATTGGAAAGAAAGAAGTATAATTGTGTTTCTTTGTAAACAACATGATTGTCTACAAAGAAAATAGTAAGGAATCTACAAAAAAAAAAAACAAAGAAAACAACAACTAGAATTAATAACTGAGTTTAGCGAGGTCACAGAGTAATAGGTCAATATACTAAATTATTAAATTAACTTATGAAATTATTAAATTCCAGTATTTAATAGTTAAAAGTTGAAATTTTTAAATACACTATTCACAATGGCATAAAAAATGAAATAAGGACAAAGTTAACACAAAATTTCATTTCACTATAAAACATTGCTGAGAGAAATGAGAGATCTAAATAAATGGAGAGAAATTACCATATTTACAGATTAGAAAACACAAGATTTTTAAGATGTCAATTCTCCCCATAGATCCATAGAGTTAACCCAATCCCCATCAAAATCCCAGTTTGCTTTTTTAAAAAAGAGATTGAAAAACTGATTCCAAACTTTATATGGAAATGCAAAAAATCTAGAAATAGCAAAAAAAAAAAAAAAAAAAAAAAATTGAAAAGAGGTACAAACTGTAGTATTGGGTTGGGCAAAGATTTCATAAATCTGACTTTGAAAGCACAGTCCAGAAAAGAAAAAACATCAATAAATCGCAAGTATCCCATAAAGCTAAACGTACTCTTGTCATACAGTCTAGCAGTACTACTCTTAGGTATTTACCTAAGAGAAATGAAAACAGGTGTCCACAAAACAATCTGTACCCAAATGTCCATAGAAGTAGAAACAAGCCTTAAGTTCATAAATGGGTAATTATCTCCCATGCCAAGGAATTCTACTTAACAATGAAAAGGAAAATTTCCTTCCTAGCACTGGTTTAAAAGGTCTACACTGAAGAAGACCTTTTCATTTGGAAAATTGGCTAATTTCATTTTTAACATGAAAATATTACAATTAGCAACATTTTCAAATGGTGTCCTTAGTGTAGTATGCTTAAGCCAGTACTAGGGAAAAAAAATCCAATGTACTTGTTAGCAAACATATTTTAATTATTTTATTAACATTTGTTTCAGTCACTCATTATTATTACTCAATGAAAAGTAACAGCTGAGTAAATCATACAGCAATAATAGTAAATCAAATGTATTATCCCCCAACAAAAAAAACAAAACAAAACAGAATAAAGAAACAAACAATCCTTAAAACCAGGGCTCCTGTAAATGTAAGAGAAAGCTGTAATTAACTTGAGAAATTAAAAAGTGACTTTTGTAAAGGAATGCTAGTTAGTAACAAGACATGCTCAGATGACCACGTAAGCCCATAACAACAAAGAACAAGAAGCTATTTCAGGTATGTCACTGACTAGTCATCTGCATGCAGTTCTCACTAAGCCAAAACTAAAATCTGTTAAGGCTTTTAACTAAACAGTGCAGTCAAAGCAGTACAGGCCTTAATTCCACATTTTATTATGTCTTTAATTATTCAAATTGTAATATGTCTTGACTGTAGAATGAACACAAGCATGGCGATGAAAAGGCCACCATGCTCTGAAAAGCCGGCTACGCTCACAGGGCAGTTGAGACACTGCTCTAGGTGCAGGTCCCAGTTGTGTTTCTTTGTAAATGCTGGCCAATTGGCAATACTCTTTCAGATATTCTTCCAAGAATTTCTGGAATCTCAGCAAGCGCAATCCTTTTACTCATTAGAGAGAATAATCAGATACTCGGAATTTGTAACCCATAACATTGACTTAAAATTATGTAAGCACAACTTCATTGTACCCTTTGGAGTCCCAGGTGAATCACTTTAAAAGGAGATAAGTTTTTGTTGAAAGACCCAGAAAAACAAATTAATAATGGGAACATTTTTAAAACTTAAATTTATTTTCTAAAGATTGGGCTCCAGTGGTTGTAGAAAGAGATAGGTAAATTAAGAAATGGAAAAATTTAATTTTGAAGAACAAACAAATGCCACTAGTAGCCAATTCTTATTTAGCACTATCTACTAGTATCCATATTAATGCATTTCACCCTCAAACCAATCCTATGAGGTAAATGTTAATACGATCCCCATCTTACCCACAAAGAAACTGAAGGTACAGAAGATTAAGTAAATTTCCCAAGTCCCACTTCTGATAAGTGGCCAAGCCAGGATTCAAACTCAGGCAGCCTGTTTCTACAATTTACATTCTCAGTCATTAAGCTACACTGCCTCACAAAATTTTATATCTATTCAATTAATTAATGTCTTTTATATTATATTAAAATGGCCAATTTTGGATGGCCATGTTTCTCTGTCAAATTTGCCTTAAGAATTAAGAAACGTCATAGAATTAAAAAAAGCAGTGCAGCTTAATTTAGTCTGATGAATTTTAGTGACTTGCAACTGTAACAGGTATTTATCCTTGCTGGCCACCACCTCTTTCATTTTATTAATTTCCTACAGGAAATTGCAAGTTAATAGAAAAAGCAGCACTGGAACTGCCTCACATCCTATAGTTATTAATTAAAGTAAAGTCTGGTTCAGTAACTTTGGGTACTAAAAATATAGAGTTAAACAAAGCTGACTGCCTCTTGAAATGAAATTTCAACTTCAATAGTCTGTCTAAAAAATTTATGCATTAAAATTCACATCTTCTCTCCATAAAATTTTTAGTGAATAAAGCATCTCAATATCTGACCATTCCTTGCTAAGACTTCAGAAGTGAAAAAAATCTGAGACCCACTGAAATGAATTACTGAAGTTTAAACAAGTTTCTTTAAAAGGCAGTTAGTCACATCATTCTATGACATGCTCAACTACAGGTTATTAGTCATAATCAGTAAAGCAAGAAACTGCATAAACTATCTTATTAATCTTATATAATGGTGAGTAAACTTTAAAATACTGTACTATAAAACTTTTAAATGTTTCTGATGGCTTTAGATCACACTGGATAATTTATCATTTTATGTGGCATAAAGTGTTAGGTAAGTGGATACCATGCTGGGAAAATGTACATAATTTCTGAATGTGAAAATCCATTCCACTGTAGACTTTTCTTACATGATATCAGGTTATTGTTAGGGTGATTTTTAGACTCTAGCTCAGTAAAAGTCCCTGACAAACATGCCAGATATATCTTCAAGCCACACAATGCTGCCTCTGAGAAATGTATCGTACCCCTCCCATTGCTGAAGAAACCAGGATCTTTTCCAGTTAAAGTTGCTTTTTGGTTCTGTCATGTTATACAGAGCTAAATCCCTGTATTATTTCAAGTGCTGATCTCAGCAGCATATTAGAAAAACTACAGAGAAAACTAAAATCATGAGTAATTTTTGAACAAGTCTTAAAAATGTTAAATCAAAAGTGACAAACATTGTTGTAAGCTCTTGTAAATTCTAATTTTATACATTATTTTCACCAACCATTCAATGGAAGATGAACCCTTCCTAAAAAGGAGATATAAAAAAGGTATGAAATTGCAAAGGAATAAGGAATCCCTGGAAAAGTTGTACCAATTTATCTGATTGGCTGATTTAAGAACGAGCCTTATAGGCTTTTGTTTTTATTTCTCTTAAGTCTACAAATGTCTCATATAGTTGAACGTCATTTTGTTTCTCATATATTTAGATTAAAAAGCAGGTCCCAAAAGGCAAGAGACCGTCACTTATTTTCATTTTATACCGTTATTATGAAATATTGCTGTTTTTAAAATGTACTCCTGGAGAAAGAGAATTGCTAACACACATTTTAAAGTGAATTTCAGGTGTCTGAATGCTAGAGAAAAAATAATATAATCTCAAAATACAGCTTCAAACAAATTGTATTTATAATGATTTTGTGATTTTTTCTACCAAGTTTTCTCTGACAAAACTGATTAATTCTTTTTTTCCATTTCTGTGGTTACCATTATAAGCTTTTTGCAGCTGGTATACTTTCTCTTCAAAGAAAACTATGATGAACATACAAATTCTATAGGATAAAGTTAAGAAGCCTCTCTTTCCTGGGCTTTAATTTAATTTCATTAGCTTCAGGGAGAATGGCTACAACCACTTCCATGTTGAATGGTGGCTTTACTGAAATATCATCAAAGCAGGCTGTTTTAATCGTCTGTTGATAAAGCAAAGCTGAGTTTATTGCATACCACCATAAAGGAGATGGGTTCACTGACACGGATTTAGTATTTCACGAAGGGGAGGGCACAGGTGGTATATTTAAGGAGTTTGGTGGGGAGGTCTGGTTTAAAGCATGTCTTTCAATGGGGGAGGAGGGTTTGACTGGGATGGCTAAGAATCATGATATAATAGTTTAGGACTGGTGGACACACAAGGTGAGGGTTCCAAAGTGAACTTTGGAGTTTAAACAGACATTTGATGGTATGTACTGAAAATTCAGTAATCTAATGCTCCTTTAAATAGTTTTCCAAAAATTTCCTGAAAGGAACAATAAAGTTCTTGAATTTTTATCTTCCTGGGCTAGAGTTTGTTGGAATAGGAAAGTCGTATTGATGAAGACAATAGGACAGTAAAGTTATCTTAATGAATTCAGTTAAAAAGTAAACCCATGTTAGTGTTGACACTAAGCAGAGTGAGTATACATGGTTTTGGTTCTTAACCAATATATTCCATGAACAATATCTCATATCCACAAGATCAACATGTTTAGAAAAGTGAACAATGGTTAACCACACTATGTGGTTTGGAGCTACGTTCCTCAGGAAAATGTTCTTAAACTCAATCCATTCCTGTGGGTTTGAACCCATTGTGAGGGGGATCTTTTGATGCGGTTACTTCAGTTAAGCTGGGGAGCAACTCAGGATGGGTCTTCATCCTATTACTGGAGTCCTTTATAAGAAGAATGAAATTCAGCCACACAGAGCGAAAGCCACCGAGGGATCAGCCAGAGGCTAAAAGTCAGCGGAATCCAGAAGAGAAGGAGACCAGGCCACCATGTGCAGAGTTGCCAAAGACCGAGAAATGCTGGCAGCTGGCCCCAGAACACGAGTCTTCGGGAAGAAAGTTACCTCAATGATACCTTGATTTGGACTTCTCCTAGTCTCTAAACCATGAGCCAATAAATGACCAGTGTTTAAATCAACTCATTGCATGGTATTTGTTTGAGCAGCCAAGGTAACTAAAACACACACAATTTGCATTTCAAAGATAATAATACTCCCTCTTCCAACAACCTTATTGCAAAAAGGATAGAATCGTTTATTAAACACAATTAGCAGCAGAATACTTCACTGCAATTTCAGAACTTTCTACACCAAAGTTTTATTTATCTTTTCCTCTTACTATGGCTTATTTTCTTTCTCTGCTTATTTATTTCCAGTGTGGCAAGGTACCCTACTCCACTTTGAGGTTTTCCAAGTGGCCATAAAGACTGTAGTTCCTACAGGACTCATATTTCCTCAAGGTCAAAAACAGGCAATCATTTAAAGTCAGATGAGACAGGGGGTTAACAAGCCTACCATGAACAGAGGTCTGAGGTGGTGACTAATAAAAAATTCAAGGGGTTAAAGCAAAAGAGGAAGAGTTTATCTCTACCAGAGATTAACACCAGAGTAGGTGAGCAAATCTCAGAAGGAAATACAGACAAATGGCCAGTTAGACAAAAAGTCCACCATTTAGGCCAGGAACTAGAAACAGGTATGTAAACCTTCTGCCAAAGACAGGTCTGGTTCAGCAAAAGGTCACTCCCTTATTTCAAGAGAACAAAAGTCAAAGTGGGAGTCTCTGGGGTGGGGGACAAGCAGGGGAGAAACACAGAAAAAGGACAAAGCCAGAAGCCTCTCTTTAGGGGGCAGAATCAGACTTTAAGGTTGAGAAAACCGATGGAAATAGATTTTATTACTTTTCTCCTGTTTCAAACATGTCTTTCTTTCCTCTTTCTTTTTCTTTCCCTGCTCTTTTTCTCTTCTCCCACTTTCCTTTCTTTACTTGATCATTAAATGAGAAGTAGAGTGGAATTATGAGTACAGGTAGATTTAAATTCCATCCTTATCCCTGCCATGTACTTAAGGGGTATTATCTTGGACAAGGGGCTTTCTTTTCTAGGCATCCAGCTCTTTATCAACAGAAGGAAAATACCAGTACATACCACCTTCCAGGTCACTGTGAGGATCAGAGATAAAACTGTAAACTGGTTGGCACAGTATCTGCTTTATAGTAAGTATTTAGAAAAATGGTACAATAAAATCCTGCCATAATGCAATAAATGGTGTCCAACAACTCAGCTTTGAAATATAGTATTGTGTTATTATAAGGTTAATTAAATGATCAAGGTGAGCCTGTGCAGCTGGCCATCTGGGAGTTCAGTGTGGCTGTTTGTTCCAAATTCCCCCTATTTTGGGCTGAGGTTTGGCTCCACCTACTGGTGATTGCTGTAGTTTAAAAATTGATGGGGACAGTTCTGGGACCTGCAGCTGCCTGGGACTTCCGAGACAGCAGTAGTGATCCCAGGAATCTCGTGGCTAGTTGTACTCTTTGGGGCCTGATCCAGAGAGAATGCGCTGGGAGAATACTGGAAACCTATCCTCCACCTCCCTCCTTCCTGAGATGGAATTGCCAGCTTTTTCCCTGCCCAGCATCATCCCAGCACGCACTATCCCAACCCTTCCTGAGGAACTTTGAGAAAAGAGATCAGGTGGGGACAGGGGCCATTTGCCAATCTTTGAATACAAGTTATTCTATTTTGCATTATTTCCAGGTTCATCATTGCAGGGTTTTACTACTATTATTACTGATAATATCAATTCCATTAATGTTAAATTCAGCAAACACATTAAGCACATACTATGTGAGAAGCAAACAGATAATTATCATGATATACAGATGAACAGGACAGGGTCTCTGATTTAAAGAAAGCATATTATTCAGTGGGCAGAGACATATTTAAATAAAACTGAAGCCTGGTTTTAAAAGTATGCTAAAAGTAAAGCACAAACCAAATGCTTTAGTAACACCAGAAGTGATTAAGTAGTTGATTCTTTTTTTCTTTAATTTTTAATTTTAAAATAGTTGATTCTAACTGGAGAGACCAGTTAGATTTCAGGGAGATGATGGATTGGAGATGAGAGTTGAATTATAAATAAGTTTTCAATAGTTATGAGACTAAATGAGTGTATTTCAGGATGAGTAAAATCATGAAGGTGTAAAAGTACAGGTGATGTTCCATAACAGGAAATAATCAGTTTGGTCGGTATATTAGGCTGAACTTATGGCACTCTGGAGACAGCATGTTGTCTCACACGTCCATATTTTGGTATGATGTGCTTTCTTTTACTTAGAAGTCCTTTCTTTCCTTGTCTGACCAGAGAACTCCTGTTCATCTTTCAAATTCTGTCCAGGCAGGAGGCTGGTTTTTCCTATTCTTTGAGGGTGATGACTTCATCACCCTTTCAAGGCTATCTATCTCTGTCTATATATAATAAATAGAAAAGGCTATCTCTGTCTATATAATAAATAGAGTAGATTCACATTAGCCTTTGATTCAAAGTCCATTTCTTTCATTCTAAGATAGCATTAATTTTAAGATACACCACTGATTTTAAAACAGCTTCTCAGGCAATAGTGTTGAAAAGGGGAAACACTACATTAAATGTATATATGGATCGTAAAATGGCTCAAAAATTTTTTTTGACCTGTAATCAAAAAGAGGTTTGAAAGCCACATGACTAGTTTTCTAAATGAGGAGACACAATGAGCTGTGTTTGAAACTTTAGCTGTGTAAGGAAGAAGGGCAGCAATATGGAGGGCAGAGGGATTTGAGGCAGGGAGTTAGAAGCTTCTTGTAATAGGTGAAAATTAGCTGGAATCTCACCTGGGGAAACTGGGGAAGGAGAAGATGGAACAGATTCCAGAAATAAGATTAGTGATGTGGGGGAAGGTAGAGCATGAGGGGGAGAAGTTAAAGGTGATTCCAAGAAAACTGGACTTGATAAATTGAAATATTTGTAGTATTTACTGGAGACAGCTTGTATTTGCTCTTTTTCATTTTGCACTGGGGCTCCAAAATTATATAGCTAGCCCTGAATTGTTAAATAATTATATTTTTAATAAATAAACTACTTTCCTACGATGTGATACAAATAAAAGCTTGCTCTTGCCAATAGCAAGAACAAAAAGGTAAGACCTTATATTTCAGAATAAACCTTCAGTTTTTGTTATTCCTACTTCATGTTTCAATTCTTGTCCAATTTATGATGTTTCTTGGATTAGTTATAAGATTGAGCAAATATATAAGCTATTCTACTTTTCTGTATTATGAAAATGGAGGACATATGGCATAATTCTGATCACTTGTGAATTTTGAAACTAAGTAATAATAAAACTGTGCATCTAACTAACATTACATAAGAGAAGAATTTATGATTTCAAAATAAATCAATAGATTTGGTTCCCATTATCAGCAAATTTTATATAGAAGTTGCTGCTCCTGTGAATAAACAAGCCCTCTGTTGCACTCTTTCAGAAATAACCTCTTTGGAGGGCAACTGGCAAACATGCTTAGGATTTGCCTCCCTCTCCATAATTATGTTCAAGAGATTTTACCAAGAGCACTGATAACAGCTAAAATCTGGAATTACTTAAGTTCTCAGCTTTCAACTTGGATGAGGTTAATTTAAAAGGCATTCGTGAAGTATCTACCTCTATGTGTCAGATACTTCATTATGAGCTAAAGATAAAAAGATACCAAAAAAAAATGGTCCGTATTTCCTTGGATTTAGTCTAGAAAGTGAGAAAGACATGTCAAGTTAAAATATAATGTGAGCTTTCCCCTCTCCCTTCCCTTTTGCTTCCTTCACATTGCTTTTTGAACAATTTAGTCCTTAAGCCATTAGATGGGCAGAGCAAGGGAAGTGTCTGTGCCAGAAGAAAGGGGAGTCACAGTGTCCCAGAACAGGGTGTCAAAGCCGCAGCAGAATGAGGGGTGTCTCTAAAGGAGGGCAGCCTGGCACGTGGAGTCAGTACCTGCATGGGATGAGGAGGGCGCCTTCATATGGGAGCAGCCTAGTGTGGAGGTGTCCAAAGAAGAGTGAAGAAGTCACCCCTGCTGCAGAGGGGGAGACTAGCACGGGGTGTCAGAGCCCGAGCAAGGGTGGAAGGGTGTGGCCCAGTGTGGGGATTCAGAGCCTGAAGGAAGCGAAAAGTGTGTCTGCTCAAGGCGGCACCCCCAATAGTGATTTGGAAAGCCCAGGAGTGCAGGCGCCTGGAAAGAGTGTCCACACGCAAAAGTGGTCTTGCAGGTAGTATGAGAAGCTTAGGTGGGCAGGAAATCCATGTGGGGCGGGGCTGTAAGGAGGCAGTTCAGCACAGGGGGTCGGAGACTGAGTGGGGACAGAAGGGAATCTGAGCTGCGGAGGGGATGGCAGCTGAGATGGGAGATGGGCGACATACTTTCTAGAAAAGTAAACATATGAAGGATAATGGAAGCCAGGTTTATCACCTGGCTAGAGAAGGAAGTTATAAATATGCAGAGAGACATGAAGTCTTTGATACTGGATTGAAATTATAGCTACTAGTGTACATTCATGGTTTTCAATAAATATAGACTGAGAAAAAATTTTTCTGTAAATATGTATACACATACATTCTTTTCTAGCTCTACCAAGAGGCCTGTGAGTAACACCACGCCAATAGCAAAGAGCATGCCTGGCATCAGATACTGGCTTCCAAATACCATTCTCCACTAAAAGGAACCAGGCTTTTTGGTAAATGACTGGGACAGAGAAAGTGGAAGATGAAACTAGAACATCTTGTGTAAGAAAGCAAGGAATTGCTCAAAGAATATGTGGGCTTTTTAAAAGGACACAGAAGCCATCTTAAAAGGGCTCCTAAAAATACCTGGAACTGTTGAACTGCAATCCAGTAGCCTGGATTCTTGAAGATGACTGTATAACTAAATAGCTTATATGGTATGAACATGTGATTGTGAAAACTTTGTGGCTCACACTCCCTTTATCCAGTGTATGGACAGATGAATAGAAAAATGGGGACAAAAAGTAAATGAATAATGGGAGGGAGGGGGAATGGGGGATAGAGAATGTTTTGGGTGTTCTTTTTAACTTTTATTTTAATTTATTCTTATTTTTAGTTTTTTTTTTTTTTGGAGTAATGAAAATGTTCAAAAATTGTGATTAATTCACAACTATATGATAATACTGTGAACAACTGATTGTATACTTTGGATGATTGTAGGTTATGTGAATATATCTCAATATAATTGCATTAAAAAAGGGCTCCTAATGCCCAAATATGGAACAATTTGAACATCAAAGTAATAAAAATAATGGTTTATTAGTCATTGAATAAAATAGGAAACCATGCTATAGAAATAAGGAAATAATTAAAGTTTGGTGGGGAATGGCAATTTACATAGTTTCAAAGTACCTTCCATAAAATACTTCTTACTAATAAAGAGGAAAAGACTAATTGTACATTGGAGAAGCCCAGCAGACACCACCAGAATCAAACAATTAAAGTGAACACCATTAATAACAGGACAGATTGAAATGTGCACCACTTGATAAAATGCAATGAGAACACAGCATCACTTCTGTAATATTCCTGTAAAAAGCTGGATCTATTAACAAAGAAACATCAGAAAAACCCAGATTGAGGGACATTGTAGAATACAGTTTAAAATAGTTCTTCAAAAGTGTCAAGCTCATGAAATTCAAGGAAAGACCAAGTAACTATTCAATACTGAAGAAGACTAAATGCAATGCATAGTTCTAAATGGCATTCTTCTGCTATAATGTTGCTATAAATTATTGAGACAATTGTTGAAACTTGAATGGGGTTTGAAGATTAGATGGTAGCAATATATCAGTGCTACTTTCTTTATTCTGATGGTTGCATTGTGATTATGTAGGAGAATGTTCTTAATTTTAGGAATCCACACTAAAGTATTGGGAGGTAAGAAAGCATCAGATGGCAACTTATTCTCAAATGATGTGAGAAGATAAGTTCTTTTTACATAATTGTAACTTTACTCTAAATTTTTGATTAAGGAAAAAAAAAAGCATAAAATGTCTCAAGGCTTGAGTTCTCCTGCTTATCCAGAGTAGAGAGAATGCCAGTTCCAAATCCAAGTGGCTCACCTTCTTCAGGACTTTCTCATAAACTGCTTGATGCCCACTTGCCTATTTGGTCAACTCTGGCTGAAAGCCAATAATATTACAACCAATATCATTATGATAATTTTTTTGTCTTCCATCAATAAAGTTTTTTTCCTAAACAGCTTTATTGAGATATAATTCACATACTGTAAATTTCACCCATTTAAAATACACATGCATGGATTAGTAGTTTTTAGTATATTTACAGAGTTGTGCAACCATAGCTATAGTCTAAAAATAGAACATTTCATTTCAAAAAAAAAGAAATGCCATACCCATTACCAATCATTCCTCAATCCCATCCCTAATAATTTTATTTTTGAAATTTATTTCACTTTTTCTGGTACAGGATATAGTTGATATATACTGTACCATTCATTTGATTAATGACTTTCCAGTTGATACGATAGCTATTTATGATTGCCATTTTTATGGTTGTTTCCCATCTGCTATTTTCCACATTTTAACTAGAAACCAAAGTGGTCCTCCAGCATCTTGTTACTAACTAAATGAAGCTTTCAGCCTTTCTGCTTCTTGAAAGTTATTTTATGAAACCCATGCAATAGTCTTATCTTTATTGTAGTTTAAAAGAATATGGATGATGAGCTACTATCACATCAATATATTCTGGAAAGTGTTGAGATCACTCTAACACAGATAATATAACCATTCTGCTTGAACTTACAATTTTTGCCAGATTGGCAACCTATCATCAATTTCTAGATGATAAACTAAATAAAATTCCTCAAATGCAGGATAGCTTCACTACAAGGCTGTAAATATACAAAAGAGCAAAATTCTTCAAACATAAATTTGTGACAAAAAAAAGCAATAGGAGTGCATGTAATGCATAACCAGACAATAACTTTTTTTGTAAATGATAATTTACTTTCATTGACTACTCACACCAAGACCGTCTTTTCACAATCAGTTCAGTGCAGAACTCTCAAAAATAGTCAACCTATTGTTTTGTGGTAATGATGAAAACATGCAAGCCTCCTCTTTAAAGTATCTCTTTAGAATTTTACTATACATATAAATGGACATAGTCTTCTATACAATTGCATTTCTTTTAAATGTTTGGTAGTAATAAGTCTCTCAAAGAACTGAATTGATTTCCCACAGAAAATAGGTTGGGCCATCTATAGAAGGAATGATTTTGGTGTAAAGTAAATGTCTCAAACTGAAAATGGATACTTCAAGTATATATTTTGGAGTAGACTTGTGTGTGTGTGTATGTTTGTGTGTGTGTGTGTGTATGTTTGTGTGTGTGTGTGTGTGTGTGTGTGTGTGTTTTAGCCTACTTAAACTCCAATTTATTTAGTAAGGTATAATAATCTCAGTTATCACTTAAAAATCTGTTCTTGGAATAAAGAAAGAAATGTGAAAATCTGAAGCTTAAAACAAGAAAACTAAATTAAAAATTACATTTTTCTCAGAAATTTTCAACATTTCTCCTGTATCAAAAGAGCCCCTAAACTACATATGGATAATTTATTGCTCCACAACTTTTGTTCCTAGTAAAATGCAACCAGTGTAGAGAGAAGGCAGAACACTGATAAAAGGCTACAAGTGATGCTAATTCAAATACCTACTGCCCACTGCAGGTAAAATGGCAATATTCTCAATAGAAGATTTAGATGCTATACCTAATATATGTTGATAGTGTAGTGATTGCTGAATCTAAGAATCCATTTCAGGGGACAGTGACACAGTGATTGCAGCTATTGTAGAATTCAGATTATAGCTGAATGATACATCTAATTCTAGCAACATAAAAAGAAAATTAGCGCTGTCGTCTGGGTTCTGGAGTATACAAAAGAAAGGTGGACAATGTTCCACTGAACACTCTGTAGGAGGCAACAATAGCTTTCAGCTAGATGGGGGTGAAAGACACTTGCAAGTAGGCAGAGGTCCCAGTGGTGATCAAGTTCCATTTGCATAACCTCTGATTACACATTTTGATTGTATATGAAATGATTGAGCACATTATCAGAACAAAATGAGATCATCTGTGAAGCAGGATGCTTGCTGGAATCTTCGGAATAAATCTAAATGGAAATTGTGGCTTGTACATGTGATAACACCAACCAAAGCAAAGTCTCTCTGAGGATTGGACCAGAGAACAATGGGAGTTTGGCACAAGCAATTACAGGGTCTGAGCTTTCTTGCTACTGGAATGGCTAACAAATATCAGAAACTACAACCACCTAAGTTTGTTTCAGGAATAAAAGAAATTACCTGCCATCTTGCCTATAGGTACTTCGGATTCTGAGGGGTGAATTATTTTCAGAAAAATTAGTTTACCTTGGTCAGTTGATTCTGACCTAAGTCAAAAGTGGAGATTATCCTGATAAAAGAATTGGGGAAGAATCTGAAAATCTAAGGATAAATACCAGAAGTTAAGATAAATGCCATGCTGGGGAAGAAAAGTTAGGTAGGAATGAGAGGTTGGGGGACAGTAGATACAGTTGAGACAGCTGATGGAGGAAGAAGTAAATTGGTTGGGCTAAGGACGGACTGGTTTGGGGCTGCCCTGGAATAGGTCTAGAAATGCTTTTGTGTGAAGAATGCCGGGTATCTTGGCTATGGTTGTAACTATAGTAAATAAATAAATAATGTTTTTTTGTTAGTGTATGCATACGTAGATGGTAAAACAATAAAGCAATATATGGAACGTAGGATAGTGGCTATGTCTGGGAGAGCACATGGAACTTCTTACTTTGTAACCAGGTGACAGTTACCCAGGTGTTTGCTCTACATTGTACACACATGTTTGTATACTGTCTTGCATGAATGATATATTTCACAAATAAAAATAAGAAAAAGCATATGTAATATGGGGCTGGGGGTTATGGGGAAAAATAAGGAAGTAAAGGGGGGCAGATAGGAGTATGTGGGCACTGGGAGGAAGGAAAACCAATTTTAAATAGGCTGACGAGGCAAGGCCTCACTGAAAAGGTAGTATTTGAGCAAAGACTTGAAGGGAGTGAGGGTGTAACCTATGCAGAAATCTAGGGGGAAAAGCTTTCCAGTCAGAGGAAACAGGGAGCTCAAATGTGCTGAGGCAAGAATATGCCATTGAATAGTTTTCTTAGAACTATCATGGTCACAAGTTACTATCTGACAGTCATGGTTTTTATTGATGTCTTTTGACTCCTCTGGGTTGCTTCATGAAAATCATATAGAAACTGCACTCATTGAGAGATGGCAGAGTAAGAGAAAATGTGTCCAGTTTAAAACCCCTAATGAAAGTACTGCGTGAAGCATGAAGTATGCATGGGGTGAGAAACTGAAAGGAAAGAAAATAGGTTCCTTTTTATTTTTTTCTATTTTAAATTTATTAAAATAAAGTAGTAGGAGACAGAGAAAGAGAATAAAGTGAGAAAAGCAAATGAATCATTATCTTAAGCATGGGATTTCTAAGAACATATTTGGGCTAGGTCTCTCTGACACCAAGATATTCAGTTAAAAAGTTAACAACAACAAAAAAGTCAAGTTACAAGTTTTACAGCTAAAGGAGGCAGAGCATTTCCTTTTCCCTCCCTGGGCTAACATTACGTAGAGGCTGGGTGGCCACTTGTCAGTGATTGTCTCGAGCAGAGGAAACAGATAAGGTAGATGACCTCTCAGATTACACAGAAAATATTCTATGGTTTCAAAACTGATTTGGGCAACATAAACACATGCACATTCACACATATGTATATACACACACACACAGAAGGAATGATGAAACGTGCTTTGGGAAATGAAAGCAAATAGAAATGTTTAATGGGAAAAAAAAGTATCTTTATTCCCTGGCTAGCAAGAGTGGTTTATACTACATTTTAAGCAAATTCTGCTAATTCTTTACCTGTTGTTTAATTAATGCCTTTAATCCACCTTCCGTATTATCCTTCAATCATTACCAATTAAAAATAACTTCTTGGATGTATATTTATTTCAGGCACACTTTTTTAGATTTTAATAATCAGTTGTGCTGCAATGTTTAAACTTATAAACTATAATAGCAGATTATTTGCATTTGCTTTGACTTTTATTTCAAAGTAAATTTTTCCATAGTCCTAGACATTTTGCCCTGGAGTACAAGGAAGGAGGCCCTGATTGAAGTAAATGACTAAGACAGGAAGGGAGTTATGATGAAAAAATACAGGGTAGAGCAAAGAAATTTAAGAATAGGAAAAAAAAATCAGCAGCAGTATTTTTCCCTGTTAAATCATTAATTCTTCTGGAATGCTTGCTCTATTTTTGGAAACTTTGACCTCGCACTCCTTAGCTCTTTCAGAGAACTATCTATGCCCAACCCACACAATTGAACCCTTTTAGCAGTAATACTTGGTGCTGTGGGAGGGGCTCTTGAGAGCTATTATCACCAGTGCCATCAAGCACACTATAATTTGTGCTTGTATACCCACTCTGAAATGTGTCAGAAGATGCAGTGATTTAGGCTTTTTTTCTTTTCTTGACAGCAGATTTAATATTTTCAGGTATTTAGAGTAACAACTTTTTCAACAAGTTTTATTTTATTTTCTTGTTACTTGAAAGCTAAATTGTTTGACTTGCCACCAGATGAAACAAAATTTCCTCTTTCCATCCATTCTTATTTACATGGAATAGCATGATTGGGTAACCAAGAACAAAGAGCACAATCAGAAGCTTAATGGGGCATAAAAACTGCAGGGATCTCAACAACAAAACCTGCTAACCACAGGAAGCTTTCTGCTAAAGGTGAATTTGCTGAAATATTTGACTGAAGTTCTGTTACTTGAAGAGCTGGTCAGCTACACTTGAAAAGCAACTAGAACCAGAGTGATGTTCCTCATAGGGTCCTTTATTAAGCACCCACAAAAATGTATGCTGACAACACAGCATCCCCCCAAATCACATTCTAGAATAGATTTCACAACATGTTAGTTCCAGGAATGAAAGAACTTTGAAGATCATAGAGCTCTTGACAGGACGTAAGCGCACATGCAGTATTTTGGCAGGTTATTACTGGCAATGTGGAAAGGTCCCCAACTGTAGCCCTTTGCCAGGTGCAAAAAAGCTTTCAGCAACCCCCCCATAGAAAGTTGCTCACCAGGTAGATGTAGTACCTGATTGCTTTACTCCTTGTCATTCTAATAATACGAGACGCATCCTGTCACTTTCTAGGTACGAAGTTTCTGCCCAATAGACTCTGGTATCATTTTGGTGGGTACAGTTTTCATTCTTGTAATTAGTTGTGGATACTACTAATTGCTTTTGTAATTACCTGCTTGAGAATACCAATTACCTCCTTGCCCCCACAAAAACTAATGCAATTGGCTAATTAGACCTTCAAGTAGGCAAGTAGAAATATAATTAGCCATGAGAGAGAACAATTAGTTGTACAATCAATTTCACACCCATAAAGGAAGGAAACTTTGACTTAATTTGTAATTTATAATGTGAAATGAAAACGAAACAGAATTAGAATATTTCTAAAGGGATATGAGTGTTTAAAGAAGGATAAAATCTGAAATGGTGTACTATTTGGGTGGGGAAAATTGTTTCTTTTTAAAAGATATCACTGAAATAGTCTCCCAATTTAAGAAACAATCCTGTAGGGAAGTTCAGAGTAAATTTTGATAGCCAGGTTAGGTATTATATCTAACATTAAGGGGAAGAGATGATATCCAAAACTCAGAGGATATGCTTACTCCATAGAACTAATGATAAACATAATGAACATATATACATTCAGTAGGTTATTATATTTTTGTTAGGCACATGCTGTATCCCACATCTTCCATAAAAAGTCTAATTTAACTGTATTAGTTTCCTAGGCTGCCAGAACAAGTTACCACAAACTCTGTGGCTTGAAACAACAGCAATTTATTCTCTCTCAGTTTTAGAGTCCAGAATTCCAAAAATCTGTTTCACTGTACCAAAATCAAGGTGTTGGAAAGGCCTCACTCCCTCTGGAGGCTCTGGAGGAATTTGTTCTTCACCTCGTCCCACTTCTGATGGCTGCTAGCATTCCTTGGTTGTTGTCACATCATTCCAATCTCTGTGGTCACATTAACTTTCCCTCTTTTGTCCCAGTCAAATCTGTCATTGCCTCTCTCTTATAAGGACACTTGTGATTGCATTTATGGTCCACCATGACAACCCAGGACAGTTTCTCATCTCACTATCCTTAACCTAATCACATTTGCAAAGACCCTTTCCCAAATAAGGTACATCCACAGGTTCTGGGGATTAGTACGTAGATATATTTTGGGGGGTCATTTTTCAGCTTCCACAGAAACCAAATTAAATAAGAGTTTGGATTATGTCTTCTTCATCAGGAACCTCAAGAAACAACATGCAACAAAGCCTATAAGTAGTATGAGATGGGATTTCTAAATATAATAGCCCTAGCATACAGATTACTCTAGAAGTAGGACAAGTAAAATCTAACAATTGTATTGGTGAGAGAAAGGGCTGCACTACAGCAACAAAAAAAAAGGATATTCTTTGAAAAAAAAAAAAAAAGACATTTTCTAAGAGCCAAGCAAGTAAAGAATAAAATTCCTGGAATTAGCTGCATCGAGTGAAAATAATTAAAGCCATGAACATCAGTTTTAACAGCCTGAATGGGTAAAGCTTAGTTATATATTGATGTTGCAAACCTGCACTTTCAAGAGCTTCGAAAGTACAATGAATTTACAGTCTTAGATATCATTCTTTTCTTAAAGAATGACCTTCAATTACAAACAAGGTACAAGCCCATTGAATATAAAGACACTTCCAAAATCACTAGCAGCTTACACATTGACTTTGCCATCGATTGATATGTTAAAGTAACACATCCCAGGCTGGGTAACGATGGCAGACCATATATTAAATCAATCCACAGAGTCAGTTAAAGAACCCTTGATATTTTCAACTTGAGCAAGTAATTAAATATAAACAAAAACAAAGGTTATTATTTAACCACAGTCAGCAACAGACATGTTAATCCAACAAACTAAAAACAATGTTTCACTGTTTCTGACCTCACCTTGGCAAAATTTCCATCTCCTGATAAATATAATGTTCAGATTTCTCAATATATTGCCATTAGTCTATCAGTCAGTTTAAAGGTTTATCATTTAGGAAAACCCAATTAGAAAAGAAATACGGGTTTAGAATGCAGACAGTAAGTCAACTGAACACACTATAATCATAGCAACTTTATATTAGTGTTGTCAACCAAAAGAGAGGAAGGAAGAGAATCAGGGGTCTATTAGAACACATCTGGTAGCTGACACATTACCTTACTCATTTGTCAACTTGCTGTTTAGGACCATCTCCACTAAGAAGTCATCTCTGATTCTACCACTCCCCATACCTTGGGCATATCTCTATCATGGGCCTTATCACTATTTGATCAATACAGCTCTCTGCAATTTAAATTCAGTGATATATAAAGACGATGATGAACCTAAAATAATGGACACTATAATGTGGTTAAGACTGCTAAGGCCAAGTACTATTTTATTATAAGAAAGGAAGAATTTGATTATTTTCTTAACACTTTTATGGGTGCTGCACTTAATTTTTGTTTTGTTTTTGAAGGGGGTGAAAGTGTACTGCAACTTTTGTACACTTTTTTCCTTTGGTAATGTGCTGCTAGGTTTTTACATTTTTTCTCGAAGAGAAGAGTGGTACCATATATTGCAAGAAGTCAAACTGAACATTTGTTTTGGCTACTAAATTTGCCTTTAATTATGTTGTTCTCAATTTTGGAATCAAAGTATGGAAATTTGCACAAATACAATGTTTACAAGAACTAGTTGATTCTAAGAGGCATCTGCTAGTCTCTTTTTATATCGATACTGTGCTGGTTTGAATGTATTACATCCCCCAAAATGCCATTATCTTTGATGTAATCTTGTGTGGGCAGATGTATCAGTGTTGATTAGATTGTAATTCTTTGAGTGTTTCTATGGAGATGCAACCCATCCAACTGTGGGTGATGACTCTAATTGGATAATTTCCATGGAGGTATTGCCCCACCCATTCAGGGTGGGTCTGAATTAAATTACTGGAACACTATATAAGCTCAGACAGAAGGAGCGAGCTTGCAACAGCCAAGAGGGACACTTTGAAGAATGCACAGAAGCTGAGAGAGTAGCTGCAGATGAGAGACAGTCTGAAGATAGCCGTTGAAAGCAGACTCTTGCTCTGGAGAAGCTAAGAGAGAACATATACCCCAAGAGCAACTAAGAGTGACAATTTTGAGGAACTGCAGCCTAGAGAGGAATGTCCTGGGAGAAAGCTATTTTGAAACCAGAACTTTGGAGCAGACACCAGCCATGTGCCTTCCCAGCTAACAGAGGTTTTCTGGATGCCACTGGCCATCCTCCATTGAAGGTACCTGATTGCTGATGTGTTACCTTGGACACTTTATGGCCTTAACTATGTAACCAAATAAACCCCCTTTTATAAAAGCCAATCCATCTCTGGTATTTTGCATTCTAGCAGCATTAGCAAATTAGAACAGATACGTACATACTACCCTACAAAACTGATTAGAGTTAAAAATGTACTTGTATCCTACTGTTAATTTACCTGTCAAATTTGGTGTTTCATCATATTAAAAGCAATAAATCACTACATGATAATCTACTAAATTGGGTGGGACAAATTAAAACCAAGTCTTTCCTCTTTAAAAAAAAATTATCTCTTTACATTTTACTTTCTCCCCAGTGGGCTATGGATTTGAAGGCAGGGACCATGTCTTTTCATGTTAATATTCCCAGCATCTAGGACTCTGCCTGACACAAATAAAAAATCTTAATTCTAATCACTAAAGCCTAAGTGATTATATAGATACTTTCCTTAAAGTTTTACAATACTGTATAAGATGTATTATTCCAATTTAACAGAGAACGAGACTCAGGTTCGGCAAAGTAAATTTCTTGTCTTAGCTCTAAAGCAAATCAGTGGCAAAGCTAGGTCTTCAACACTGTTCTGACTCCAAACCACTTTATATGTCTCCCTCACTACTATCTGAGCTGAAGAATTCCTGCTTACAACCTGTAAGTAATTCACTTACAAGAATCAGGTAAAGAGTAACTGCTTTATGAACCTAAATAAAATAGTATTTTAAAAACCACAGGTAATCTTAATAATATCTTAAATTTATAGGACTTGGCAATTTATACATATTCCAACATTTATTATCATATTTTAATAGTCATGACAAACTCTTAAGACTCGTCCTATTTTTCAAAATGAGCCTGCTAAAGTTCAAGGAGGTTAAACAATATGTTCATAGTTATGTTGCTAGTAAGCCTAAGGAACTTGCACCTAAACCTTCTGTCTCCAAATCTGTCCTCTATTAGGTCACAGTTGAGCTCCATATCCTTATGATTCTTTATCAGCCCAATTTAGAACTTTTCCTCTTTATTACTTGCCCGCTACACACAACTCACATATGTCATGTGTGTATGTGCATGTGTATCATACAGATGATGGGAACCAAGAAGCTCTAATTTTTCATCCTGTTCCTTAAGTAGTGACAGGGCTGGCAGTTCACGATTACCTCTACAGAGTCATTAGACTTTAGATGTACACAATTAATTATCCTCATTGTCTCCTTCAAGGAGAAATATGAACCCATGCTGAACAATACTAACCAAATCACCAAGCACTTTACATATCCTTAAATGGAGTCTCTAAGATTTTGGAGACTTTGGTCATAAGATGGTAAACTGTGTACTGATGAATAAAATTGCCTCTAACAAACCTATTTGGTTAGTTAACATGTCAACACTCTCCATAATTTTTCATTACCATCTTATCTATTTTAAAAATAATGTGTCACAAAAAGATTTTGCCCCAAGAGTAAGATACTAGAAACCCTTTTATAAAGCTATAATCTTACCTTTTTATGACTGCTGCTATGTTAGAAGTCACCATGGAAGACATTTCACTGCAAGGAGTTATCATTAACTTATAAATGGAAAATCTGAAGGTCAGAGAGGTAAAATGATTTTCCTAAAAGGCCTAATAAGGTGAGAAATGGAATCAGGACTGTAACAGACTCCCATTTTCAACTTAGTCCTTTACTGTTTTCCAAGCACAGAGGAGTCAAGCTATAAGAAAAGCAGTCATTTTACAGTTGGCCTATTATAACCAAGTGAATGGAATCACTTAATTAACATTCAGATGAAAGGAATCAGATGCTGTGAGAAGGCGACCTCAACAATTAACAAAATCCCAAATTGTTATGTAGTACATTTCTTCCTTTCACTATAATTATTGTAACTGGAGCAAAGTCAACATTGGGATAAAATCACGTAAACTAAACCTAAAGCTTCTAGTGGTAAACCTGCGCTATTAAGTTTATTCAATTTGTGTGTGGGGGGGGGCACTGCCCACTGATTTGAGGGATCACCAAAAATACACTAGAGCCTACTGGCTTCAGCAATCACTTATCCTTAGAAACCACTAGCCATCTCAAAATATTTTGAGCTGTCTTCTAGTGCACACTTCCAAGGTCCTTTCCAGTTCTCACATTCTTTCACCTTTTCATCGCACTGAACACTGACTGCTTTCTACTTTTGGTTTTGCTGGAATCATCCTCTCCTCTTGGTTCCTCCTTCTTTGACTATGACATCTTAGTTTCATTCTAAAATCATAGGTTTGACTTTAAAGTGACTTTAAAGACCCAGATTAAATAGCTAGGATGCAGCAGAACCATATTTTGGATATGTCATATGGATAGAGTCTTGGATGGGTGGAAAAACAGACTCTGGTAGTTAGTGAGATCTGTTCAATCTCCAGCTTCACCACTTGAGTAAGTTACCTAGCTTTTTAAGCCTTAATTTGCTCACCTATAACATTAGGATATTGTGGTGACTGTATAGAACTATGTAAAGCACCTAGCAACATATGCACTTAATAAATGGCAGCTGTTATTCAGATTCTAGGGATGGTATATTTTTTTCAATATGCTGTGCTGTTCTTTCTGATTCTTCTTTTTTGTTATCTTGTCAACCACATTTTCTTTTGAAATATCATCTAGTATCACACTTCCAACTATTATTATTTTGTACAATTTATATTCTAGTTGCTTCTCTAAAATATTTGAGGTAGCTAACAACAAAACTCGCATGTGCCCCAAAACATGTAGTGTTTCCATACAGTAGTAATGAACAATCAGATGAGCAAATCAAGAAAAAAATTCCATTTACAATAGCAATTAAAATAATCAAATATTCTTTTCATCCTTGATTAGATTTATTCCTATATATTGATTCTTTTATTCACTGTGCTAAATGCTAGTTTTGCAGACTATGTTGACATCTCTATATCTTTTCTACCAACCCTGGAGGAATGTCTCAGAATAATATTATCTTGTAAATTACTGATAGAATTTCTTTAGGAAATTAAGTTCTAATGTAGTCAAGGTAGACTATTTTCTACTTCAACTTTGTTGGTGTAAATAATTAGTTAATTAAGTTGTAATGATAGAATTTAGAAAAATGAAAGGAATCATTTTATAATCCTCCTTATACTTAGTGTTCAAGTATCAATTAGTTTTATTGTACTTTTGGTAGGAACTGAAATGAAGGCAATTCACGATGGAGATTTCTGGCAGGTGCCCCTGAATGCACATATTCTGAGTATTGTTTGGCTTAGGATCCCTATGCTTTAGAGATCAGACATGTGGGTGACATTACGGACATTCAATTGTAAATATGAAAGCCCTCAAAGCTAGAGACATTTTACTGGCCTTAACTGCCACCTCTAAGTAGATGACTTCCCAGTCTAGGTATCTGTGCTAACTTCTCAGCCAAGCTACATCCACTCTCATATTTCCAATATTGGACATCATCCCTTGACTGTCCCACCAGCAATTCATATTTAATAGGCTCAGAAATGAACTCACTCCTGAATATGCTCTTATCTATTCCTGATATCTGTTTCTATTAGAAGCTCTTTCAGCCACTCATATGCTCAGCTTGATACTCAGAAACTTCTTTAACTGATTTTACTCCCGTGCAGTGGTATACCATAGTACGAGGCAGTAGGAGCTACATGTTCTGGGTGCAGACAATAAAGGGGGCAATGTCTACAGAGACAGTCTGTTTGCTTTTTATTATTACCATGTGCTGGCAATTCTAAACAATGTCAGTTTTCCACTGTGTATTCACTGCTGTCTCCATGCTCTTGACATTGGATTCACTGCAAGGTTATGTTCTTTTAACCTCTGAAATGGCTCTTTTTGTGTTCTGGTTCCAGCCCTCATTGCCTCATAGTTATTTTGCCTCTAGATTTTTCTTCTACTAAATTCATCCCAGATTAAAAATGAACATCAAAACAAGTTCTGAGCATTTCATTCTTCAGCTCAAAATCCTTTAGTGGCTTCCTTTTGCCAACAGAATGAAGTTTAAACACTTAGCTTGATATTCAAGGCCTCTGTTGTCTGGCCCAATCTCCCATTCCAACCAGCCTTCTCTCCATAAGGTTTGCACTGCAGCCTCAATGAACCACACACTCTATTTCATGTATATGTTTTACTTTTGTGCCTTGGTTCATTCTTATTATTTTCCTTACTTTTTTTTGCTGCCTCTCTGTCCATATTCTCCACCCATTCATATTCAAAGACCAACTCCATGTTACCTGCTGTATGAATACACTCTACTTTGTATCTTAACTTCATAAAACTCACCTTCTCTGAATTCCCAAAGAATTTTACCTGGATTCTTTTATGGTGTTTGCCAATTTCTACTTTGTATACTAATTTATTTTTTTACCTTAGCTTTTCTAATAAACTATTAGCTACAACTAGCCTGCTGCATGCTTGGCATTTAATAAATAGCTGCTGTTAGTCAGCCATAAGCTCCTTGAAGTTAAGGCCTAATTTCATTCATACTAGACCTCAGCACTCACTGTCTTATATTACTCAACAAAAAATAAGTACTACTTGAAATGAAGGAAGGGTATAATATTTTGCTATAATTCCACCTTGTGATCATTGCTAAACATTCTGCTCCCATTCCTACCCCCATCCATAATTCCCAAGGAAATGCCTAACTCTGAACAATACTCTATTCAACTGTCTTTTGCTTTCTACCCAAACTACATGTTCCCAGTAAGTTTCTTTCATGTTCCATTGGGCTTCAATAGGCATAGAATCTACAAAGCTTTTTGCTTCAAGGCCATAATGGTTTTTCACTCTTCTGAACTCTCAGCACATATTATCTATATTATTCATTTGGTTCTTAATCATATACTTCTTTGTTACATATTTTTAAATCATGCATTGTTCTGTTTTCCCAAGGGCTGGATATTTCTTCCTAACCACACTGAAAATCTTTTGTGGGTGAGGGCCTTTTGTTAAGCACCATTCTAACCAGAGGATTTCTCTCCCATGATGACTACCACAGGGCTATTTTTTGTTGAATGAATTGTTTTGTTGAAAATGGTATGTTCCGCTAGCGTTTTATACTGCACTTCTTCTTTCTTGTTAGTAAATGAGTTACATTTAAATTTGGTAAAACTAATCTCAAATACCATGGAATTTATGCCAATCAATTTTTCTTAGTGGTATACAATTATTAACGAACTTGGAGATCTATTATCCGCTTAGCAAGAATGTTAGTTTTGTTGATGTAATGATGAAGTCATAATTTGTGTACTGAAATTAATTTTTTAAACTTAAAATTTTAAAAAGGAAATGAAGATGTATACTTAATGTTATTGTATTCAGTAGTCATAAAACCTCATAACAAGTAAAAAACAGTAACAATTTTAAAGAAATATTTGCCACATTCCAGACACATCACATATCTTATTTAATCTTTACATTGACACTATACTTTAGGTATTATTATGATCATTCATTTTACAGATTGACAAAATGAGAGCTTAGTGTGTTGCAGTAACTTTCCATGGTCATATAGATACCATATGGAAGAGTAGGGATTCAATCTAAGTCTCTCTGATTACAAGGCTGGTTCTCAAATCTGTAGGTTGACTGCTTTCTTAACCAGAAAAAGGATTTCTCTCCTTTAATACTGACAAACATTTTTCTCCAACTTTTTATTTTGGAAATTTTCAAGCATGCAGAAAATTTGAAAGAATAATATAGTAACCACCATACACCTATCACTTCAATTCTACAATTCTTAACATTTTCCTATATTTGCTTCCTCACAGATATAGCCATTTGTCATCTAACAATCCACCTTCAAAGTAAGTAAAATATCAATCCATTTCACTCATAAAGCTTTCAGGATGTATTACTGATTAATGTATAAGCTTCTTTGTTTTGAGGAGAACTTTAGTATGATCACAGAGAACTTTTTTTTTTTTTTTTTTTTTTGAGCATACAGACTTCCAGAAATCCCTTAGAAACACTTTTCTTGGTGTAGCAATTCAAATTTTCAAACTTCCTCTCTGATATATCTCAAAATATCTATCTGTGTGACATGAGATATGATGTGAAAGTCTTGCTTCTCATATTTCTTTAAACACTGGCATCTTGCTACCTACGCCAATTTTAAGCTGGTCAGTCCAAGTCTGAAAATGACTTCTCCCTTATGTTGTCTTTGACTGGTTTCTATGATACAAATATATAGGTATTTCACACAGAAGAAAAAGAGAGAATTAAAAGTCAGTGAGGTTATGATGTTTCCTGTGACAGTTATAATCTAATAGACCAAATAATAAAACAATCCATGTGTCCTAAAGTAGTCCTACTGCCTGACAATTATGCACAAATATTCATTACACCCTGCACCCACTCCCCACACTACTGTAATAATTTCTTTGCTAGGTCATCTTTGCCTGTGATGTCCTATTGAAGCTACTCTTGTTCTCCTAAGGTCTCCAGAACTGGTCTTGGGGTTTTGTGATGGTACTGAGATAACGAGTGATTCACATTTCAGAAGGTGTTGATTCCTACCAGGACTTGGCTTTTTATCAGTGCCTATCATAACTGTGAAGACAACAGTGGAGGTAGCTGTGAGAGATGGGTGTTTTTCTAAAAAGCTGCTGCTGATTTTATTCATCAGGATTACCAGAGAATTGACCTGCTTCAGGTTTCCTGCTCCAATTCTAATAGTAGTATGATGAGGCATTTTCCAGCAGTTATGCTCACTTAAGGGTTTTATTGGGTGAATCCTTAATTACTTTTTTTCTTTAAAATGGGCCACAAAAGGCAATCCAATCATTTGTATAGCTCAGATTAGAGCATCCTGATTCGAACCCATTCTCTATCCCCAAACTTTCTCTCCTATACACTTGCTATTTCAGCAAAAGTTAAATTAAAAAGTGTCTATTTAAATAGAGTATTTGTTCTCATTGGTTAGAGAGCCTCTATCAGACTCAATGGGGATGCTTGCTGAAATGAAGAATTCTATGACCCTACTGAATATCAGCCAAATTAAAATCTTGGAGGGGGCTGGATATGAGAATTTTCATTTTAACAAGTGTTTCACCAGGATTTGAGAACCACTGATTCAGGACAGCAACAGGCTGCTTCTGGAGAGAAAACTCTTAGAGGTGATCCCCCTATGTAGAGGAGGGCCAAGCTGTCTGGAAAGGTTTAAATTTTGTTATTACTAAAATTTCCAGTTTGTAAGAAATGACTGACACTACAAAGTAAATTTTCTTTCCATAATCAAATACACTGTGAACTCACTTAAAAGGAGAAGCATACTGCACTTAAACACTACTTAATTTCTATAGTACTCGGGGACAGTTTTGTGTGTTGTATTGTTTTAATTTGGAGGGAGGGTTGTAGGTGGCTGACAAATAGTGCATCTTTCTGGCAAAAGTAATTACGAGTTGAGAAGGACTAGAAGGATAGAAGAATAATTAGTGTTTAACAGTAAAAGAAAAGGGATAATATCCTACTTTGGTGCCTTCATTAAGAGCAAATATTCAATCAATGAACAAGTTCAACACACAGCTAGACTCCATGGAGGACTGTTGAGAAACATAAGACCTATTTCCAGTCTTTCAGAATATTACAGCCTAGTTAGAGAGGTGAGGTACATATGGAAAGGAAAGTAAAATAAAGAAGTCCATGTGTTCACGAGTGGACAGAGAAGTGCGAGATGGAGAGAGTAATGCCAGTTGTGGTAACCAGAAATGCTTCCACAAAAATTTGAACTTGGTCTTTAAAGATAAGTAGGATTTTTATGAGAATAAGAAAAAAATTCACAGCAAAGAGATTACCAAGAGCATGGCACAGAGGCATATTCAAGTTTAACATGGTTAAGAACAGAGGGTTGGCCTGGAGGAGCAGAGGAGGATAAGGCTGAAAAGGATGAATGGTACTTGATTTCAGAGACATTTAAATGCCAAGCTAAGAAGTCTGAACTTTATTAGTAGGTTTTGCTAAGCCCTTTGGGGGGTTTGGATTAAGGGAATGATTGAACAGCATGATAATAATGGTGTTTTATATCTTTAGGGAGATGTAGCTGGCAAAAAGAAACCTCTGTTTAGAGAGCTGCTCTAATTAGATCAATATAACAGTATCCTAATGGACTATTCATTGGTACATTCACTTCAATTCAGCATGTATTTAGTTCATACCAATTGTGGGTTCAACACTGTCTTTGATGTGGGACAAGGCCTGTTTTGAATACTTAGTGCACACACTTATGCACAAATGCTTACCATCCCATTCTAAGGGCTAAGGATGTCATTCACCCTGTCTTTAAAAAAGGGAAATTATCTTGTTTTCCAGTCCTCTGAAGAGATATTAGATAAATGTTTCAGCAAAAGATGAAGGCCAGGGATGTACTCTCTCTCTTCAAATCTTCTATTCTTTCATATCTTAGCTCTTTACCTTCTGTGCATTCTTGTGAAGCTAACCACCACTTCAAATGGCAGCAACCTATCCCAGAATTTCCTGCTGTAATTCAATCTATAGTTTGGACAGGGCTTGGTGGGCGTGGCTCATCTCTGAGGCTCTCTTCCAAAGTGACTTGCTCACATGCCTTGCAAGGTGGTGCTGGCTAGCAGCTGGCAGCTCAGCCAGGACAGCAGAAGCCTTGGTTCCTTCCCACTGAGTCCTTCCATACATGCAAATGCATGAACTGATTTACAGCATGGTAGGCAGTTTTAGGAGTGTATATTCCAAAAGACAAGATGTGGAAGCTGCCAATCTCTCTCTCTCTTTTTTTTTTAATCTTCATTTTATTGAGATATATTCACATACCACACAGTCATACAAAACAAATTGTACATTCGATTGTTCACAGTACCATTACATAGTTGTACATTCATCACCTAAATCAATCCCTGACACCTTCATTAGCACACACACAAAAATAACAAGAATAATAATTAAAGTGAAAAAGAGCAATTGAAGTAAAAAAGAACACTGGGTACCTTTGTCTGTTTGTTTGTTTGTTTCCTTCCCCTATTTTTCTACTCATGCATCCATAAACTAGACAAAGTGGAGTGTGGTCCTTATGGCTTTCCCAATCCCATTGTCACCCCTCATAAGCTACACTTTTATACAATTGTCTTCGAGATTCATGGGTTCTGGGTTGTAGTTTGATAGTTTCAGGTATCCACCACCAGCTACCCCAATTCTTTAGAACCTAAAAAGGGTTGTCTAAATTGTGCGTAAGAGTGCCCACCAGAGTGACCTCTCGGCTCCTTTTGGAATCTCTCTGCCACTCTAGCGTATTTCATTTCCTTTCACATCCCCCTTTTGGTCAAGAAGATGTTCTCCGTCCCACGATGCCAGCTCTACGTTCCTCCCCGGGAGTCATATTCCACGTTGCCAGGGAGATTCACTCCCCTGGGTGTCTGATCCCACGTAGCGGGGAGGGCAGTGATTTCACCTTTCAAGTTGGCTTAGCTAGAGAGAGAGGGCCACATCTGAACAACAAAGAGGCATTCGGGAGGAGGCCCTTAGGCACAATTATAGGGAGGCCTAGCCTTTCCTTTACAGCAACCGTCTTCCCAAGGGTAAAACCTATGGTAGAGGGCTCAACCCATCAAACCACCAGTCCCCTATGTCTGTGGTCATGTTAGCAACCATCGAGGTGGGGTAGGCGAATACCCCTGCAGCTGCCAATCTCTTAAAGCCTGGACCTGCAAACTGGCAAGCTTCACTTCTGCTATATTCTATTGGTCAAACAGTCAAAGAGCCTAACCAGATTCAAAGAGAAGTAACTTAGACTCCAACTCTTGAAGCAGGAGTATCAGAGAATTGAAGCCATCTTTAATCTACCACAAAGCCTGACAAGATTATTTAGCATTTGAACACTATTATGGAAGCTTCTTTGCTTTTCACCAGGTCACATTCTTCCAGGGAGGCCAAATGGTACTTGTGCTGTCACATCTAGCTACATGCACTCTATGTCACAATTAACACGTGGTCTATATCTTTGAAGGCAAAGGTCTACTTTGTAGCAAGATCTTTGAGACGGATTTTGGAACCGAATTTACTGGCCAGATAATATACTACTTACTCTTGAACCATCTCAGTTATTTTAAAGGTGTTTTATCTTGCATTCATGGTTATGCTTGTTAACTGAGTAGATCACAAACTAATTGCCATGCCATTAAGAAGTCAGACAGCCTATAGTATTGCTTAAATGTTACCTCTAGCACATTGCAGTTCCTTCAATAAAAGAGTATTTGACTTTTCTGTAGATTCACTTCCTCTTTCTTAACCTTAACACTTTGCCTAAAAACAAAAATATTGTACTGACTTCTCCAGATTTCTTATATATTTGGAAGTCCATATACTACATTTGTCTTTTTCAGTTAAATTATAACTGTTCATGTTTTGTTATAGGGATTTGGCTTCATGTTCATTTTATTATATTGGATTATAACTGGAAAGCTATATAATCTTAAAAAGGTACTTGGTTTAGAAGAATAATCCAACACCATAAAATGGTACTTATCAGGTAAACATTTTCTGATTGAAGAAAAAATACTGTTTCCTAAAGTCAAAGCAATCTATTGAGAATGGAAAATTTTGTATATAAGTAAATTGAATTATAAAAATGAGTACTATTTTACTTATTTTCTTTTTTAAAAAGATAATAGACTAATTCTATTAAAAAAAAATCCAGCTGAGTATTGCAAAGATGATTCAACATTTTAAAACTAAACTATTCAAATTTACATGCCAGAAAGCTGATAAGCTAAGGTTGCATGTTTTAGAAGGAAAAATTTGGAGGTAAATATGTCAGAACTAAGTACTTAGAATTATACCAAATATAAGGTAGTTACTTGATAAATATTACTTAAAAAGAGAGAGGATTTAATGGTTAACTCTGATCAAAAGCAAGATTTATCATTATTTTCTAAAGTAGAACATTAAAAATTAACAGCAGATTATTCAAAACCTCAATGCTATTCATTTCTGAGCTAATGTCTCATGACTATTAGTTGACATCATAAAAATGCCATTGTTTCATTTAACTCTTGTTGATGCTTGTGGGATGGGGGTGAGGAGAAAGAAAAGATAGTGTTACACAGGAATAATGACCTCATTTACTCCAAACACAATTGATAAAAGATAAAGTCAGAAGAGTGATCAGTGATAACTGATTCTGCAAAAAGAGAAGAAAAGAAATCCTGAGACATTCTGTCAGTAGTGGATTTAATGTAATATTAAATTTAACGATGTGTCAACAAAAGACGAAGAAACAAAATTTAAGAGAGGAATTAAAAGACATGCTATTGTTGGACAGGACTAAAGTGGAAACATGCTAGAAAGATAATAAATATTGGTTTACATAGCAGCTTACTCAAGTTTGAATAAGAATATGAAATATCTTCTACTCAGTAGTACTTGATGTTTAGTTGACCAAGATTCTTGTAGGCCTAATTTTCCTATCCAGCATGTTGATGCACCCTAGTCTAAACCACCCCTAGTTTTCCTTTACCTAATTCTGGGTTTTGTATAGCCTGGTATCTTCTCATTTATCCTTCCCATATTAACCCCAAACGCGAGGCTGGGAAAATGGCTGGGTTTCTAGGATCAATGCTGGATTGGGGAAGCTATAGAGAGTAGTCCTTGGCTTTTTGGACTTGGATGGCTCATGAGTTAGGGAGAAGTGGGGGCTAGGCTTTTGTACATCAGGTTTAGAAGTGAAGCCATGGGTTCCAAACCTGCAATGGTAAGGTGGGACTCATGAATCCCATAAATCACCAAAGAAGTTTAGGCAAATAGGAAAGAAGATGGAAAACAATAAATTTAGTGTTTTCTAAAGCCTCAAATTAGCATAAAAATACTTTGGACTCAAATTTTTAGTGATAGTGTTGAGAATTCACAGGTCACAATATTTGGGTAATCTTTAATTGAAATATTTTCATCAACAAAGGTTAGAGTTCACCATTTCCACTACTATCATGAATAAAATCAGGGCTGAGTTCACAAGCAGGCAACTGTGCAGTATGAGAAAAGCGTCATACTTGGTTGAATGCTCTGCTCTCGCCATCTTGAAATTCTTAACTTTTTTTTTTTTTTTTTAAATAAGGGGCCTGTATTTTCATTTTTGCACTAGGACCTATAAATTATGTAGCTGGTCCTGAATAAAATCCATTATGACTGGGTGAGAGAGAGAGAGAGGGAGAGAAAATAAAGCAAATATTAAGCAAAAATGGGGTGTCAGCTAGGTTAAACCATATAGTAATCTTTTTTAACAACCTACTCTCCTGAAGCCCCATCCTCCCAAAGCAATTTTCTTGTACTGAGTCTGGATATGAAAGTATCTGATGTAAAAAGATAAGACCTTAAGATATTAACTCCTTGTGGGCATATGAATTTTAAGGGGACTGATAAATAAAACCAATGAACAAATCTAAAAGGAATGAAATGCTATCTTGGACTTTTAGGGGGAATGTTTTTGGTGATGGATTTTTTTGCACTGTGACTTTTATACACCATACACACTTTTTCACTTTTAAGACCTGTGCTAAGGACTATTAAAAAGCTACCCACCCTGCTCATGCTCTCTACTTTGATTTCACTTCTTATAGCAGAAGACAGCCCCTCTTTTCCTGCTCCCACGACAGTTTTCTTTACTAAATCTTTCCTAATGTTTTTTTGCTTCGCTCTCTGTATAAAAAGAGTGTGGTAGGAAAGCATTATCTCCCCAATCAAATACCAATGGAAAACTCCTATTGGTTGTGGTTAAGTTTTACCTCAGTCACTAGATACAATTTCCAAGACGATTTCCTTTAAGTTCTTTACACCACCCCCAAATGTCTCCTCTCAGCATTATGAATCTCAATGCAGCTGAATCATGCAGGTCTGATTTAGCCTGCAAAAATGTCAGTCAAAGCAAGCAAGATGTACTCTTTGGCCTTGAGTGCTCTAAGCGGCTATGAATCACAGGTTTAGTTTTTGCCAAATGAAAAGCAATTTCACTTGCAAAAAAGTATCCATGGGGGTACTTATGGCTTTTAGCTCGTAGGGAAATGTACTAAAATTGTCCAGGGAAGGAATATATATTATATATTATATATACATTTTATACACACACACACACACACACACACGCACAATCTTTTTTTATGAAACCAGAAAAAAAAAGGCCTACATTTACTGCATTTGCTTTCAATTAAAATCTTTTCATTGCTCAGCTTCATCTAACAGGTGTTAACCATTAGACTAATAAATTGCCTCTTCAAATGGACCATGTCAATGCGTTAGATACCTAATAAGGTTCAAATTTTTGTAGGGGAGCAATTCAATGAGACTTGGTTAGGGAGACATTTGTAATTAGCTGCCAAAATATTGAGCAATATGGTATTTTCTCTAACTCCTATTTATAAGCACTAGGCACAGTATAAAATTAGGTTATGAATATTGTATTCTATAATTTTGGAATTTCTCTTATGAGAAAACAAGGATTTTACAAAAAAATTTAACCTTCTCTTTCACCTTGGAATACAGTTCCACAAATTGCAAACTGTTCTGTTAGTAAAGTACTTCATCTTTAGACATAGAACAACTATAATGGTCAAAGGAGTTTTATTTCTTATCAGGATTGTCTATCATGAATTTAAAGTGCAAATGAAGGCACTGTTCAATATGTTCATTCTACACTAAGCTTCAGCTAATCCAAGATTCCTTCTAAACAATAGTTATCTAGTACAGTGGCAGTCCCATTAAGCTGTCTAAAACAACTCTTCTTATTTTTTAAAAGATTGTTCTTATTTTTTTGTAGAGTAGAAAAGAATTGTGAAGGAGTGAGAATTTCAGATAACATTTCAGATTAGGCTATTATAGTAAAATTGAGCAACCCAATCAAGCCATCGCACTTCTAAGCTGATTTACTGTATCTATGATCTTTTATGTTTTTAACTATTTGGAAGAGACAGAAAACTGTAACTGATTTCTTTCCTAAAAGTATCCTTGAGGAAGGAAGGCAGAGAAAAAGAAAAATGCTGATATATTAGATTCACAATCTGTTGAAAACATAACAAAAAGGTCATTTTCTAAAAATGCTGAGAGATGATAAGATCTAACAAGACTAAGAGCCAGACTGGAAGCAAGAATCTTTCTTTTTTTTTTTGCAAGGCAACAAAGGCATTTATTTGGGGTCTTAGAATTGCAATTCGGGGACCACAGATTCAGGTAGCAACTCAAGTGTCCTGTCTTGACACTTCTATGCAAGGTTTTTTATTTTATTTTATTTTTTATTTTTTTAAATTTATTTATGTTTATTGAGATTGTGCAGATACTATACAACTATCCAAAGATCCAAAGTGTACAATCAGTTCATGGCACCACCATACAGCTATATATCCATCAACACAATTATTTTTTTTTTTCAATTTTCAGAACATTTTCCCTACTCCAGAAAAGAAACAAAGACAAAAAAAAGGTAACTCACATCCTCCCATACCCCTAACCATGCCCCCCCTCCATTATTGATTCATAGTTTTGGTATAGTACATTTGTTACTGTTGATGAAAGAATGTTAAAATACTACTAACTGTATATATGCTTTACAATAGGTATATATTTCTTCCCTATATGCCTCTCTATTATTAATCTCTAGTTACAGTGACATACATTTGTTCTACTTCATGAGAGAGATTTCTAATATTTGTGTAGTTAATCACGGACATTGTCCACCACAAGATTCACTGTTTTATACATTCCCATCTTTTAACCTCCAACTTTCCTTATGGTGACATGCGTGACTCTGAGCTTACCCTTTACACCACCTTCACACACCTTTTAGCACTGTTAGTTATTCTCACAACATGCTGTCATCACCCCTGTCCATTTCCAAATATTTAAGTTCACCCTAGTTGAACATTCTGCTCATAATAAGCAACTGCTCCCCACTCTTTAGCCTCATTCTATATCCTGGTAACTTATATTTCATGTCTATGAGTTTACATATTATAATTAGTTCATATCAGTGAGACCCTGCAATATTGCCTTTATGTGTCTGTCTTATTTCACTCAATATAGTGCCCTCAAGGTTTCTTCATCAACCCATTTCTTTTAAGATGGTTTTGTTCAAACACTATACATTCTGTCCTAAGTAAACAATCGTTGGTTCCCCATATAGTCATGTATTTATGTATTGAGCACCATCGCCACTCTCTATATAAGGACATTTCTTCCACAAAGACGGAGGAAGAGTCAAAGAAGGCAGAGAGGCAAAAGAAAAAGGCAAGAGAAAGAGAGAAAAACAAACAAAAATACTTGATAACTAGAAGGTGACAAAAGGAAAGATAGCATTAACCTAAAGTAGAATAAAGAGTCAGGCAACATCACCAATGCCTGGAGTCCCATACCCTTCCCCTATTCCCCACACCCCCATATGCATTTAGCTTTGGTATATTGCTTTTGTTACATTAAAGGAAGCATAATACAATGTTTCTGTTAATTCTAGCCTCTAGTTTGCATTGATCGTATTTTCCCCCCAATCCCACCCTATTTTTAACACCTTGCAATGTTGACATTCATTTGTTCTACCTCATGTAAAAACATATTTGTACCTTTTATTACAATCGTTGAGCACCTAGGTTTCCCTGAGTTACACAATTCCAGTCTTTATTGTTCGTCTTTTGTTCTGGTGTCCCACATGATCCCAGCCTTCCTCTTTCAACCATATTCACAGTCATCTTTGTTTAGTGTATTACACTGCTGTGCTACTATCTCCCAAAGTTGTTTTCCAAACCTCTCACTCCTGTCTTTTCCTTTCTGCCTGCAGTGCTTCCTTTAGTGCTTCCTGTAGAGCAGGTTTCTTATTCACAAACTCGGTCACTGTCTGTCAGACGATATTTTAAGCTCTCCCTCATATCTGAAGGATAGTTTTGCTGGATATAGGATTCTTGGTTGGTGGTTTTTCTCTTTCAGTATCTTAAATATATCACCCCACTTCCTTCTTGCCTCCATAGTTTCTATTGAGAAATCCACACATAGTCTTATCAAGCTTCCTTTGTATGTGATAGGTGGTTTCTCTCTTGCTGCTTTCAGGATTGTCTCTTTATCTTTGATGTTTGATAATCTGATTAAGTGTCTTGGTGTAGGCCTATTCAGATCTATTCTGTTTGGGGTACGCTGCACTTCTTGGATCTGTAATTTTATGTCTTTCATAAGAGATGGGAAATTTCCATTGATTATTTCCTCTATCATTGCTTCTGCCCCTTTTCCCTTTTCTTCTCCTTCTGGAACACCAATGACACATAAATTCTTGCTTTTCGTTTTGTCTTTAAGTTCCCAGAGACGATGCTCATATTTTTCCATTCTTTTCTCTATCTGTTCTTTTGTGTGTAGGCTTTCAGGTGCCTTGTTCTCCAGTTCCTGAGTGTTTTCTTCTGCCTCTTGAGATCTGCTATTGTATGTTTCCAGTGTGTCTTTCATCTCTTGTGTTGTGCCTTTCATTTCCATAGATTCCGCCAGTTGGTTTTTTGAACTTTCAATTTCTACCTTATATACGCCCTGTGTTTTCATTATACGGTTCATCTCTTTAGCCATATCTTCCCTAAACTTTTTGAATTCACTTATTATTAGTTGTTTCAATTCCTGCATCACAGTTGAAGTGCAAGTTTGTTCCCCTGACTGGGCTATAACCTCATTTTTCTTGGTGTAGGTTGTAGTTTTCTGTTGTCTAGGCATGGTTTCCTTGGTTACCTCAATCAGGCCTCCCCAAACCAGAAAGGGCTAAGGTCCCAGAAGGAAGAAATATTCAGTACCCGGTTTCCCTGAGGGTGTGTCTTAGAAAATTGGTACACCCTGTGATGCCTCAGGTCACTGTGCTTTTCTTCCCAGCAGGTGGCACCTGTTAGCCTATAATTCTTGACTGGTGTAAGTTTTGAATGAAAGGCAGGTAGTAGAGCTGGGCCCCACCCCTTTCCTCTTAGAGAAGATAGAACCCCTAGGGGGAGGTCATTAGCATTTCAATGGGCACTCTCTGCCCTGCTATACCCTTGTCTGGGTCACAGAACTGGGAACCAAAAACAGCCGAGGCTTTTCCCACTGAGTCGAAAAAGGAACAGAGCTAGTCCGAGGCGACCCTCCAGTTCTCCAAGGTCAGTAGTCACCAAAGCCTCTGTCTACTTGTTGGGGATTTGTACCTGGTAGTGAGCAGTTCCCACTTGCTAATTAAAACCCCAGTTGGAGCTCAGCTGAGCTATATTCACTTGCTGGGAGAGAGCTTCTCTCTGGCACCAGAGGCTTTGTAGCTCGGGCTATGAAAGGGAGGGGTCTCCCAATTTGGATCCGCAGTTTTTACTTACAGATTTTATGCTGTGATCTTGGACATTCCTACCAATTCAGGTTGGTGTATGATGAGTGGAAGGTCATGTTTGTTCCCCTGCAGTTATTCCAGATTATTTACTAGTTGTTTCTGTTTTTTTCAGTTGTTCCAGGGGGACTACTTAGCTTCCACTCCTTTCTATGCCGCCATCTTCGAGAAGCCTGGAAGCCAGAATCTTATGAACACTAGTCCTGGTTGCATCAGTAACCTTGGGAAAGTTATTAACCTTGATTGTTCTGATTTTCTTCCTCTGTAAAATGGGGATGATATTTCTTATCACAATATTAGGGTAACATATTTGATAAATAATAGTAAATCTTATCTGTTACTTAGTGTGTGCTTCGATTTCTATAATACCTGGCTTCCTAAAAAGTTAAAAATTAACCCCATTTCTTTTATAAGATTGAATTTATTTTATAAGTGAAACATTTTCAAAACACTTTATCTTTGAAGTAGATATGTCCTTTTTAAAGGTAGGACATACATTTTTAAAGCATCTGTCTCTCAAATCAAAAATATTTTTCTAGATTGTTTTACATAATATTTTTCATATTTTGTATCTGCTAATGATGTAGATATATTGAGATAATCCATCAATAAATACTTTCAAAGACAAAGATTAACAATATAAATTACAAGGCATTTTAGTGGTTTTATTAAAGTTTTATTCAAACTTACCAAATGATGTCACCAGAAAGACCTCAAAGTATTTTTATCAAAGTTTTGCAGTAAACTATTTTAAATATGAATATATTTTCTGTGGACCACAGCTTATTTTTATAATACCAGAGTTTGTTTTATTGATTTCAAATTGTAATTTTTTGCAGCTTCAATTATTGCACATAATAGACATTTAATTTATAATATATTGGAGGATTAATGCCTCAATATGCTTTTAAAACATCTAAAATGAAGAGGACTGATATATATTTTGAATGAGTTTAATTAGCTAAATTTCTCACTGATCTGTTAAAATTGTTTTACTTTCTTTTGAAAACAGCTTAGAAAATATTAAGTATGTAAAATTAGACAAATCTATACCAATAACATTTCTTTTGAGTTTTACTACCACATTCAAATTACTTCTAATTTTCATTGCTTAATATTCCAATTTTACTTGGAGCATCATTTTGAAGTTAAACGTACAATATAGAATTTATGGAATTTGGGCTTAAAACAGAAATTTAATATAAATATTGCTATCAAAGGGCTCATTAGAGGGCATAAATTTTTGTACTTCCTTATAAAGACTGTCTCTTGAATTTATCAGTTAAAAACAAACAAACAAAAACCTTCAGGGGAGCAAAACACAGATCTCGGTTTTGCAGAGTCTGAAACACACAACTGTGCAGGCCCTCTTTAATAAAAAGAACAGAAAATTAATAATACAGTATTAAGTATCTGGCCGTGGAACTGGCCTATGTCAGTGGGAGGCATTGACTCTTAACCTCATTAGCTTCAAAGTATAGGCAAACCTCATTTCATCATGCCTTGCTTTATTGTGCTTTGCAGATATTGCATTTTTTACAAATTGAAGGCTTGTGGCAACCTTGGAACAGGCAAGTCTATTGGTGCCATTTTTCTAACAGAATGCTCTCACTTTGTGTTTCCGTGTCACATTTTGGTAATTCTCACAATGTTTCAGACTTTTTCATTACTATTATATCAATATGGTGATCCGTGAGCAGTAATCTTTGATGTTACTATTGTAATTGTTTTGGGGCACCATGAAGTGCACCCAATATAAGATGGTGAACTTGATAAATATTGTGTGTGTTCTTACTGCTCCACTGACCAGTGTTTCCCTCCCCAAACTCTCCTTCTACTCAGTCCTCCCCAGTCCTTGAAACACAACAATATTGAAATGAGCCCAAGTAATAACCCTACAGTGGCCTCTAAGTTTTCAAGTGAAAGGAAGAGTCACACATCTCTCACTTTTATTCAAAAGATAGAAATGATTAGGTCTAGTGAGGAAGGCATGTAGAAAGTCAAGAAATGCCAAAAGCTAGGTCTCTTGGCACAAGTTAGCCAAGTTGTGAATGCAAAAGAAAAGTTCTTGAAGGAAATTAAAAGTACTACTCTGGTGAGCACATGAATGAAAAGAAAATGAAACAGCCTTATAGCTGAAAGGGAGAAAGTTTTGGAAGTCCGATTAGACCAAACCAGCACAACATTCCCTAACCCAAAGCCTAATCCAGAGCAAGGCTCTAACTCTCTTCAATTCTGTGAAGGCTGAGAGAGGTGGGGAAGGTGCAGAAGAAAAATTTGAAACTAGCAGAGGCTGGTTCATAAGGTTTAAGAAAAGAAGCCATCTCCATAACATTCAAGTACAAGGTGAACAGCAAGTGCTGATGCAGAAGCTGCAACTGATCGAGAAGATCTAGCTAAAATCATTGATGAAGGTGGCTACACTAAACAACAGATTTTCAATGTAGGTAAAACAGCCTTATATTGGAAGAAGACACCATCTAGGATTTTCATAGCTAAAGAAGTCAATGTTTGGCTTCAAAGCTTCAAAGGACAGGCTGACTCTCTTGTTAGGGGCTAATGTAGCTCATGACTTTAAGTTGAAGCCAATGCTCAATTACCATTCTGAAAATCATAGAACCCTTAAGAATTATGCTAAATCTACTCTGTCTGTGCTTTATAAATGGAACAACAAAGCCTGGATAACAGCATGTCTGTTTGCAATGTGATTTACTGAATATCTGAGGCCTACTGCTCAGGAAAAAAAAATAATTCCTCTCAAAATATTATTTATCATTGACAAATGGAGCAGATGAATGTTGTTTTCATGCCTGCTAACGTGACATCCATTCTGTAGCCCATGGATCAAGGAGTCATTTGGACTTCCAAGTCTTATTATTTAAGAAATGTTTTGCAAGGTTATAGCTGCCATACATAGTGATTCCTCTGATGGATCCAGGCACAGTAAAATGAAAATCTTCTGGAAAGGATTTATCATTCTAGATGTTACGAAGAACATTTATGATTCATGTGAGGAGGTCAAAATATCCATATTAAGAGGAGTTTGGAAGAAGTTAGTTCCAAACCTCATTGTTGACTTTGAGGGGTACAAAACTTCAGTGGAGGAAGTAACTGCAGATGAATTAGAATTAGAAGTGGAGTTTGAAGATGTGAGTGAATTGCTGCAATCTCATACACAGCTTTAACAGATGAGGGGTTGCTTCTAATGGATGAGCAAAGCAAGTGGTTACTTGAGATAAAATCTACTCCTGTTGAAGATGCTGTGAACATTGTTGAAACAACAACAAAGGATTTAGGCTATTACATAAACTTAGCTGATAAGCAGCAGTAGGGTTTGAGAGGATTGATTCCAATTTAGAAAGAAGTTCTACTGTGGGTAAAACGTTTCCAAACAGCATCACAAGCTACAGAATAATCTTTTGTGAAAGGAAGAATCAATTGACGTGGCAAATGTCATTGCTGAGTTATTTATTAATTGCTACAATCTTCAGTAACCACACCCATGGATCAATCAGCAACCATCAACCTAGAGTAAAGACCTTCTATCAGCAAAAAGATTACAACTCGCTGAAGACTTAAATATTGGTTGGTATTTTGTGGTAATAAAATAGTTTTTAATTAAGGTATGTACATTGTTTCTTTAGACACAATGCTAATGCATACTTAATAGACTACAATATAGTGTAAACACAACTTTTATATGCATTGGAAGCCAGTGTGACTTGCTTTATTGTGATACTTGCTTTAATTCCAGTCTAGAATCAAATGCACAATATCTCCAAGGTATGCCTGTAAATCCACTTCTGGGGCAGTAGTTGTTTGACTTTTCCATATTGTTCAAAGACAAGCAAAGAAACTTAGGACCTAAGGCACTGTATTTATTAGTAAGAATAATAACAATACCAATTACTGATGCACCAGGTCCTATAAAGCCCTCTATATGTATGATCTCAATAAATCCTCAAAAGCACCCTGTGAGGCTCCTGTTATTTGTTTTTATTTTGTTGATAAAGAAACTGAGTTCAGAGAAGTTAAGTAACTTGCCCAAATCAGCCAGCTATAAGGAGTATGAAATCAGATTTTCGTAACTTCAAAGTGACTCATATTCAAGACTGATTTATCCAAGCCACTCTTTTTAGATATCCAACTCTGTAGCCCACCATAAACATAGGTTAAAAAAAAAAAAAAGCCCTCTGAGAAGACTGTAGTCCTGGTTACTCCTCCTTCATACCATCTTTTCAAAACATCATGACCCCTTACTATCCTGCTTTGAGTACTGACTATGGGCCAGGCCCTGTGCTAAGTGCATTTAATCCTTCCAACAATTCTGTGAAGTTAATGACAGTATATTCATGTTACAGATGAGATCAGAATCAAACTTATCTCTGTTGACCCTATAAATCTACTGTAAAAAGAGAAATCCACTTTCATTTTAATTTTGAGCCCTCAGTATTTTCTGACATCTGTATAAATTTAAGTTACAATTATTTTGGGAACTGAAAATGTGGGCTGTTTAGAAATGCTGTTTCCTTAGGTCTAATTTTTTTATGGCAACAATTTACAGGATTAACAGGCATTTCAAAGAAACCTGTAGAGTTTCTAGTTTTAGTGCAGAAGGGGATGGCCTCCATGTATTTCTTTTACAACTTTGAAACTGAAAACCGAGTATATATGATGGAAGAAATGATTCCCTTCATTTAATTGCTCTGGAATGTTTCTCTGATCTCATGGTTGGCAATGTGTCACTTTGGTTAGTTCCTTTATTATTGCATTGTTTTCATCTTATTTAACGGAGACAAATCACTAACTTATTTTTTATATCTCTATATTTTGTACTTAGAAAAAACAATACAATTTCAATTCTTTTTATTCATTAGTAAGAAAAAGTAAAAGATGCCAAGTGACTAATTTAAAGACATAGAACTTCATAATAAAGTTAATTTATGTAGCATGTTTGTTCTGTGGAAAACAAAGTACTTCATGTTTTCTTGTTAATTCTCACAAGAGTACCATAAATATTATGAGTCTAAATTTAATAGAATAATGTTGTAATTCCCTTAATTTAAAAATTAAATGAATAACTATAAACTATAACAGCAAAATGAGCCAAATTAACAAATAATAATTTTCCTTGAAGTGTAGTTAGGAGGAAGAAACAGCCACTTGAAAATTTCAGGTGAAGCGAATAGGCATACATAAATTTAGAATATTCATGCCTTAGAGTTGCCAGCTAATAAGAAAACTATAATGGTGCATATTCTCTTATAACTAAGGGAACAGCCAGTAGATGTATGGCCAAAAAATGGGACAATCATTTGCTCCTTTAAAGAAAATGTAATTAGATTTAAAAGACATAAAAATTACATAGTGATTTGATGGGGACTTGATATCCTGCCTTCCTAATTCTGATAATAATACTATAGATAAGTAAATCTACCAAATCATAAAATAGCAATCCCAAAGCAAGAATGATAAAGGGGTTCCCAGCAATTTCCAAAGATCAGAGAGGATATCAAATATTAATACCAATAAGAATGGTCACCATTTATCAACTATTCAATCCTGATAGGTGAGCTATATATATTTTCTCTATTTCTCTCATTAGCAATATAGATGCTATGCCATTTTGCAGATGGAGACACATGAGGCTAAATGAGATTAGGTAATTTTTACAAACTCGCAGGGTCAGAAAATGGAAGAGGTAGGTTGCAAATAATAGGCTTTGCCAAAAAGAATAGGGAACAGTTTATAGTCAAACTATCAATCAAATAACCAGCTATTGAAATGTATCTTTACCATTCTCACCATCAAAGAATTTATAGTTTCTGTTTGGGAAGAAAAAAATGAAATACTTCAGATTCCTACAGAAATGTTCAAGCCAGTAGTTGTCAAAACTATATTTACTAAACTCCATCCAGAATTAGACTCTCCAAGGGTAGTCCTGGGAATGTGTATTAAGATAAACAAAAACTCCACAGGTGATTCCAATGTGCAGCCAAGTTTGAGATCCACTGTGATACATCAACTGAAACTGGCTAAAAGTTAAGTAATAAAGAGAGAGGAATAAGTTGAAATAGAAAAGGAGACATGGAGTAATGAGGATACGTTTGGGCCCTGAAAGATGGGGCTGGTTGATAGGTTAAGGAACTGATGAAGAAAATTCTCAGAGGGAGAACAGTATGAAAAAATGCGTAGATGCAGAAATGAGCCTGGTTAAAAGAAAAAAGTGGTAAGGAGAATGACTTGGTGAGGTTACTAAGGAGTTCTGGTGATAAGTAATTTGGATATGATGTGGCAGCCAAAGGTGACTCTCATAAGCTTATAACCATAGGGAGGGAACTGAAGAAGGTGGCACTCGATAAAAGTCTGGCCATGGCATGTAGGATCTATGGAACAGGGACCACAAGTAAGGCAGATTACTACAAAGTTCCTAGCTTTGGGACTAGATTAATGATGGAATTGACAAAAATGGGGTTGTTGGGAAGGAAAGTTAGTCAGGGGGAGGATGATGTATATTCATTAATGTACATTAAATGAATGAATGGGATGAATAGATGAATGATGAATCTATCTCAGACTTGCTCAGTTATGAGAAGAATTGTACTGTAGGGATATAAGGCTATAGAGCTGGGAAAAGGTATAGTGGGTTACAAAATGCCTGTGTTTAATGAATAAACGAGAACAGTTTGGGGTGATTGCTGAAGCACCAAGAAGAGAGAAATTCCCAGGATACTATGAGTCATGAGATAGCAGCAGTGGGTCATAAAACCTTCATAATAAGTATCATAATTCTCTTGCAATTGTAAAAATCTTCATAGTCTAAAAAATTAATTCTTATAATAACCCAGTGATATATAGAGAGCAAATGCTATTATCTACAATTTTCAAATGAGTAAGCTGCTGCTCAGTTTATGTGACTTCCCCAAGGTAACAAAAATAGTAATTAGGAGAGCCTGCAAATCAAATCCAAGTCTTTTGATTCCAAATCTTTTTCATTTGTCATGGTCAATTTATGTGAAAAGAGAAGACTCATTCCATAAAGGCATAATAGTCTAAACAGAAGAAAGGAGTTACAAAACATAGATATTTTAATAAAGAAAAATAAAAGCAAAAAGCATTTTCCCAATTGATTCTGAATTTCATATATTCATTCTATCCCTTTCCCTCTATGATGGAAAACCAAACTTAGCTTTATCACTACAGGGCACAATACTGGTGATTCACTATAGCAAAATTCTATTAAAATGTGACTTCACATGTAAATTAAAGCTATGAGAATCGACTTTTCATGAGCAGATTTCACAGAGCAAAATGTTTGCTAAAACTTGGTGTTGGCAAGTCTGTGGGGAAACAGTCATTGTCATAATTGTTGATGGAATCTAAGGCAGTATGACTTCTATAGCAGTGCTTCCCAACAGGGGACATTTGCCAACACCTGGGGTCAACATTTTGGTTGTCATTACCAGGGGATATTCCTAGCATCTACTGGTTAGAGGCCAGGTATGATGCTACACAGCCTGTAGAGGCAAAGAACAGCCCTCTGCAACAAAGAATTATCCAGGCTAAAATGCCAAGAGTGTCAAGGTGAAGACACCCTGCTCTATAAAGATCTATTTGGCCATATATCTCAAAATTACAAATGTAAGTGTAAGCTCTGTAAAGAAACACAACGATTCTGAAAATAGTGGCTACTGTTAGAAAGGGGAGTAGGTAGCTAGGGGATCAAGTTAGAAAGAATGCTTAATTTTCATTTTTACTATATTTCCTCTACATCTTTTGAATTTTGGACAAGAATGTTATATAAGAGGTATTTACTACCAAGTAAAACAGTTCAATATTTTTTCTAAAAGTATCTTTATGCTATAGAAGGTTTACAAATACACATAGATATGCATATGTATGTGTATATTATTATATAATATATATACACATACACCATACACACACAAATATTTTCTTAATTTATTAAAAATACAACATGAAACAAAGGTCTCCCTATCAATCACCCCTGTCTTTCTTGGATAATCTATTGAGGTTGGGGTGAGGAAGGAGTCCCTGAAGGCATTTGTGCCTTGGATATAAAAACCATGAGTACAGGGATTTTGTCTGTTTTTTTGTTTTTTTTTTTTCAATGCTGAATCTCTAGTGCCTAAAACAGTGCCTAAAACATAGCTGGAAATTCAATATTTGTTGATCTAATAAATAAATGAATGAGTAGCTTTACCACACTCTTTTTCCTCTTTGACCTAACTAAAAGCTAAAAGCCTCCTAATATCTTTCCCTGTTTTGTCTTTCTCTTCCAATTTATTCCCCTTAATGCCACCAGAGGGACTTATCCAAAATACAATTTGATTGTACTTAAAAACCTCCTATAGTTCCCCACTGCCTACTTGATTAAAACTCCACTACTCCCCTTCCTTGCTTCTCACCATTTTTCTCTGACTCCATGTCCCAGCTATGCCAACCATGCCATGCTCCTTCTTGACTCCCTCCTGGAATGCCCTGCTCTCTAGTGGAGTGCTTACATTTCCCCCAAGATCCTGCTTAAATAATTCCCTCTTGTTAAAGTGATTTCTCCGCTTTGCCACTAAGCAGAATTAGTTCCTTCTTCTTCTCTGTTCCCAGATAATGTGCATAACTTTATTATATGTCACACTGTCAAGTGTCTATGTCTCTGTCTCAATAGACTATGAATGCCTTGGGGTCAAGGCTTGAATTTTATTTATCTTTATATACAGTGGTACCTGGGTACTCAACTGCCTTGAAACTTGTGGAATTTGGTACTCGACACGCAGGTGTTGTTGCCTCGCGACTCGCTACCCTTTCCAGCAGAAACAAAGGGTCACCCGTAAGTCACGCAGAAGCTCTTGCCCTGGGCACATCACCGTGCCACCTTATCTTAGCTTCTGTGGTCATTTTGTGAAATTTTGCTCTTTTTTCCTCATCATACGCCCTAAGAAAATGAGCAGTGATAGCACTGAGCAGAAAGAAAATTACTTTGCACCACCATTGGGCAAAAAAGGGAAACAACAGGCAAATATGAGAGCAGTATTCACATTACTGATCTTACTGGGGAATATGGTGTGCCTAGAACAACGGTCTCCACCATCATTAAGAATAAAGAGGTGATAAAAAAGGCTGCTGCTGAGGAGTTAGGGGAGGAACATCATGAAGAGCTCAGCACTGAGGAACTGTAGGAGCTACAGAAGGAGCAGCAAGAGATGGCCGAAGAGATTTCTTCAGGTGAGGAGGAGACAAGGGTGTCCCCAGTTCCTTTATAAAAGAAATGTGTGCAAAATGGGCAGAAGTTCAAAACTTTGTGGAGAAGTATCATCTGGACAAAGCTCTGAGAAGCAGAAATGTGAATTTATTGATCAAAGAATTTCCCATTTTCAAGGAATTCTGAAAAGAAGACAGAAGCAGTTCTCATTGGATAAGTTTTTAGTGAAGGTGACCAAGAGAGTGCAAGTTGAAAAAAGGCAGAAAAGAGAAAGAACACCTGAAGCACGAGTGCCCGATGCTCTACCAGAGGGGACTCTCCTTCCAAGCCGCTCTCCACGTCCCCTCTCCTCCTCACCTCTCCTCCCACCATCCCATTACGCCATGGACTCTTCTCAGTACAGGCAAAGGGAAGTTTTTATTTTATTTAGTCTAAGTATCTATAATTTTATTGGTTTATGTATCATGTAAATTAATAATATACAACCGTCTTTTTACACTTTACCTTAAAAATGTCATTGTCTTTGGTTTGGGAACGCATTAAATTTACTTACATTATTCCTTATGGGAAAGATTTGTTTGGTACTTGTTTTTAGTACTCATCACGCCTCCTGGAACTAATTAATGACAAGTACTGAGGTTCCACTGTATGTTCAATAAATATTTTCAAATGATGAATAAGTGAATGAATAAAGACAGTATTTCGTGGAGGCATTCTAACCTTTGATACAACTGCATACAGTAATAGGATTAAAATGTATTTGCAAAACAAAAGTAAAACTCGGTAAAAATTTGAGTACAATATGTTTATTTCATTATAGTTTTATGATAATCTATAAAAATTATTTAAACCCTCACATTCCATCTGAAATTTTATTTGATATTATGCAAATGCCATAAAGAAGTGAAAAGCACATTTTAATTTATTACCTTTATATATTTATTATTAGTGCTTAGAAAGATCTAATTTTTATTTAATTTGATAAAGAACATTGCAATAATTTAAACAAAAATAGAGATATTTCAATAGAGTTTAAAAATTATAAGCATTCATTTTCTAAGTTACTGAAGAAATTCAAAAGTAAAGTTGTTAAAGTATGATTATTTTAATAATCGTTATGTTTAAAGTTTTTCTGTAGTTAGAATCTGTCAATATAAATTATGAATAGTTAATTTATAAAGTATGAAGAAAATTTGATTATATTTCTACATAGTATTTATATTTCTTCAAATGCTTAGTTTTAGAGGGAGATGTAAAAGCATTCTTCCTCCCAACTCGTTTTACAATCAGGAGAAATCAAATAAGTTTTTGTTCCCATGTTATCCTTAAGGAAATAATTTAAAAGTCCTAATTTTTTTTTTTTCTGGTATTGAGTTATACCCCTGTGTTAAGTTTCGTCTTACAGTGCCTATCCTATCATTGAATCCTTAATCTTGAACTTTTCATTATTAACCTAGGAAGTAGTATATTTTCTGCATTCAATTAAGCTGTCTTTTCTATATACTTTCAGCCATCATGGATGAGGTCATACAAATCCTAGCAAATCTGCCAAAAAGCTAGGCAGGCTTTTTAAAGAAGTCATCACTGAAGTCTGAGCCAGGAGGAATAAAACTCCCAGGCCTAATGACATACTTGTTGAGAGTTTTCAAAACAGGAAGGAAACATGAAACTTAACGTTTTTGTTTTTTTTTCCAGATGTCCTTCCTATTTGGTCCTACTTGGGCTGGGGCATGCCAACTGCTTCTCATATTCCCCACAGTTCAAATATAGATATTTTACACAGAATAGGTGCTTACTAAAAGTTTGATGAATAAATGAATAGTACCAATGCCCAATTTATTCCATACATAATTTGGATAGTATTTGTTATTGTGCTATTAGATACATAAAAGATTATGCTTTAAAGGAAGAAGGAGAAAAGAATCCTTCTGGACTTCCTTGAAATCTTCATCTCTCTTACAAGAGGGAAAAACAGAGGGAAAGAAATGTTCATTGTTGGGTCTCATTGTGTTCCAGGTATTACGGTAGGTTTTTACCTGTTTTATCTTATTAGTCCTCACAACAATCTTGAGGTAGTCATTATTGTGCCTACTTTTGTTTAAGGAAACCCAGTTGAAAAAACTAAGAATTAAGTTACCCACCTAAGTAAAACGGCCTATAAGAAAAAAAGCTACAATTTTTATCAAAGCCTGTTTGACCCCCAAATTTGTTCTAATATGCCACTTTTTAAACAAAAAGTCATCACAACCAGCACCACCTCTACCACCTCCACCACCACCACCACCACCACCACCACCACCATTACCACCAATGTGTTTTATCTGCCCCTTTCATTGTAAGTCACCTCAATTCCTTTTAGAAGTAGGCAAGAATATAATAATAATAAAAAAACCCTAATGTTTAACAGGGGAAATTATTTATTGTTTTTGTGTCTGATCAACACACACACACATACATATGGATCCTTAGGTGGTGTACCATTTTGTAAAACAGGTTACACACCATTAATAAATGCATGTTCTAAGTTTTTGCTTATTTTGCCCAAAGTTTGTATGTCTTCCCCCACCTCTCAAATTGTTCAACTAGGGAATCACAGCAAACTTACAAAGTATAATTACTGTCTTCTTTAATGTTTGTTTTAATATTATTTGGGACCAATTTCAAACACTTCAAATAATGTATTGTTATAATAAAAGGAATGTTTTCCTAATAAAAACAGTCTTTTGATATCAGCTTTCTTTTGATAATGTTAATTGATTTTTTTTAAAGAGCTCCAACAGCAGAGTCTTTGAAACACTACCTAAAATAGGTCAGAGGCTTACTTTGCTAGCTGTGTTGGACAGCATGAAAGGCTGCCTGTGTTTTCTGAGAGCTTTCCTCCTCGGGGGACGGCCCATGGATCATTTCTCTTAGTAAAAAAGAATCCATTGACTGAGCCTATCCTAGAGCTAACAAACTGAGCTTTCCATGGGGAGACAGCGGCAAATTGAATACATCTATGTACCAGCCATCTGTAGTTAAAGATACAACAAACTATACCTTGTCCAATTTACTCTTGAATTATTGGTCATTTTCCTGCTCTGCTGGCAGTACCTGCTACTTGATAACCTTTCAGACATGTAGAACAAAGATAAGGGCCACTATCTTCTATCAGTTTTTTTTTAACCTGTTATCCAGAAAAAAAAAACACATATATATATAATATATATATATATATATATATATCCTTTACTCACAGGTATTAAGAAACTGTTTTGTTATGTAACACTAAATACATTTTTTGTTTCCAAATAAAGGTGCTTAAAATTCAATGGCTTAATTATACCAATGAGACTCCAATATTTAGATTTATCTTTTTTTCAATAAGAGTAATAGAATAAAAGGAAAAGATATGTCATAATAAGTGATACAGTTAAACTATACATTGTTGTTTTCAATATATAAAAGTATTCTGGATATACTATTTAGGGGTAATTAAAATTAGTCATAGGGTATTTTATTTAAATTTCAGCAACAATGAAAAATATGAACAAAGAAATACATTTTTCAGTCAGTTACTGCTTTTTTGAAGGAGGAAAATATTATTAGAAAAAAAAATCTATGGGATGACACTAAGTATACTAGAGCAAAACATAAAAGTGAACTTCTTCCATCCTAAAATTTAATAAGTATTTGTTTTTAAACAAAATAATAAAAACCAGAAACACAAATATCTTTAGTATCATTTAGTAATGTATTTTTTGGTATGGTGAGTAGGGTAATAAACAGTGTTTTTTTGGGAAGCATCAATTAAAGAAATTATATGTAATGAGTTATGGAAAATATATAGACTGTTTCCTTTTACTGTAACTAAAATTCAAATTTATACTTCTGTAAATTTTAATGTTACAGGGGGAGGAGCTAAGATGGCGGCATAGAGAGGAGTGGAAGACTGTTAGTCCCCCCTGGAACAATTCGTAAATGAACAAAAACTAGTAAATAACCTGGAATCACTGTGGGGAGACAAACATGACTGTCCACTCATCAACCACCAACCTGAATTGGGAGGAATGCCTGAGATCGCAGCATAGAATTTGTAAGTAAAACTGCATACCCGTGCTGAGAGCCAAGAGCCGAGAGCCCCTCCCTCAAGGAAGACTTGTGGTGCTAGAGAGCAGAACTCTCTCAGCCCAGCTCCAACTGGGGTTTTAATGTTAACTGCTCAATACAGACAGCAAATCCTCAACAAGCAGACAGAAGCTTTTGGTGACAACTGACCTTGGGAGAGTCGGGGGACATACCTGTCTCAGGACAGGGAGCCCAGAGGATCGGGTGACATCTCTGGCTGACAGGTAAACCTGGGAGCTTTTCTGTCCCTTTCTCTCTCTGTGGAGAAAACCTCAGCCATTTTCAGCCCACAACGCTTTGCAGTAAATACAGCCTCAGCTATTTTAAAATCAAAACACTCTGATCAGCAGAGTCAGAAAAACAAAGAACTTACTGATATGCAAATGACCTCTCTGGAGGGGGCATAGCTTCCCAAGAGGAAAGGGAGGGGCCCAGCTCTACTGCCTGCCTTTCCAGAACCAGACCCCAAAGCCTGGGGGGGGAAAGCCACAGTCCACACCCTCTTACACCAGCCAGTGACAGGCTGACAGGTGCACCTGCTGGGCAGAAAAGCACAGGTTTATCAGTGCTCTAAGAAAAAACATCAGGGAAACCAGATACTGAATATTTCCTCCTTCTGTGACCTGAGCCTGTTCTCGTCTGGGAAAAACTGATTGGGGTGGCCTAGGAGGTCAGATGCCTAGACAACAGAAAACTACAACCTACATTAAGAAAAACGAACCTATGGCCCAGTCAAAAGAACAAATGTACACTTCAACTGAGATATAGGAATTTAAACAACTAATGCTAAATCAATTCAAAAATATTTTGAATATTTTGCAAAAGAGATAGAGGCTGTAAAGAAAACACTGGGCATACATAAGGCAGAAATTGAAAGGTCAAAAAAAACTAGTAGAATCTATGGAAATGAAAGGCACAGCACAAGAGACAAAAGACACAATGGAAACTTACAACAGCAGATCTCAAGAGGCAGAAGGAAATACTCAGGAACTGGAGAACAAAACACCTGAAAGCCTACACGCAAAGGAGAAGATGGAGACAAGAATGGAAAAATATGAACAATGTCTCTGGGAACTTAAGGATGAAACAAAGTATAATAATGTACATATCATTGGTGTCCCAGAAGGAGAAGAGAAGGGAAAAGGGGCAGAGGCAATAATAGAGGAAATAAACAATGAAAATTTCCTATTTCTTATGAAACACATAAAATTACAGATCCAAGAAGGGCAGCGTACTCTAAACAGAATAGATCTGAATAGGCCTCTACCAAGACACTTAATAATCAGATTATTAAATGTCAAAGACAAAGAGAGAATCCTGAAAGCAGCAAGAGAAAAGCAATCCATTACATACAAAGGAAGCTTAATAAGACTATGTTCGGATCTCTCAGCAGAAACCATGGAGGCAAGAAGGAAGTGGTGTGATAATTTAAGATACTGAAAGAAAAAAACTGCCAACCAAGAATCCTATACCCAGCAAAGCTGTCCTTCAAATATGAGGGAGAGCTCAAAATATTTTCCGACAAAGAGACAATGAGAGACTTTGTGAACAAGACACCTGCTGTGCTGGTTTGAATGTATTATGTCCCCCAGAAAAAGCCATATTCTTTTATGCAATTTTGTGGGGCAGACATATTAGTGGGGATTAAGTCAGAATGTTTGGATTAGGTTGTTTGCACGGAAATGTGCCCCACCCAAATGTAGGTGATAACTCTGATTAATTTCCATGGAAGTGTGGCCCCACCCATTCAGGGTGGCCCTTGATCAGTGGAGCCATATAAATGAGATGACAGACAGAAGGAACTTAGTGCAGCTGTGACTGACGTTTTGAAGAGGAGCTACAGCCAAGAGGGACACTTTGAAGAAAGCACAGGAGCTGCAGATGAGAGACATTTTGAAGACAGCTGTTGGAAGCAGACTCTTGCTCTGGAGCAGCTAAGAGAGGACAAATATCCCAAGTGCAACTAAAAGTGACATTTTTGAGGAACAGCAGCCTAGAGAGGAACGTCCTGGGAGAAAGCCATTTTGAAACCAGAACTTTGGAGCAGACACCAGCCACGTGCCTTCCCAGCTAACAGAGCTTTTCCGGACACCATTGGCCATCCTCCAGTGAGGATGTGTTAACTTTGGACACTTTATGGCCTTAAGACTATAACTGTGTAACCAAATAAACCCCCTTTATAAAAGCCATTCCATTTCTGGTGTTTTGCATTCTGGCAGCATTAGCAAACTAGAACATCCACCCTACGGGAAATACTAAAGGGAGCACTACAGAGTGATAGGAGAAGACATGAGTTAGTGGTTTGGAACACAATTTTGGAAGATGGTAGCACAGCAATGTAAGTACACTGAACAAAGATAACTATGAATACGGTTGAGAGAGGAAGGTTGGGAGCATGTGAGACACCAGAAGAAAGGAGAGAGAAAGAATGGGACTGTGTAACTTGGTGAAATCTAGAGTGTTCAACAATTGTGATAAAATGTACAAATATGTTCTTTCACGAGGGAGAACAAGCAAATGTCAACCTTGCAAGATGTTAAAAATGGGGAGCAATTGGGGGAGGGATGCAATCAACGTAAACTAGAGACTGTAACTAACAGAATCATTGTATTATGCTTCCTTTAATGTAACAAAGGCGATATACCACGGTAAATGCAGATAAGAGGTGGGGATAGAGGAGGCATTTTAGACACTTGACATTGGTGATGTTGTCTTACTCTTTACTCTCCTTTGATTTAAGGCTACTTTTCCTTTTGCTACTTCCTAGCTGTCTTTTTTTTTTTTTCTCTTTCTTTTGCCTCTTTACCTTCTTTGACTCTCCTTCCTACCTTATGGAAGAAATGTAGATGCCCTTACATAGACAGTGGTGAAGGTGGTGAACACATAAATATGTGACCATACAGAGAACCATCGATTGTCTACTTAGGATGGAATGTATGGTGTGTGAACAATACCATCTTAAAAAAAAAAAATGGGTTGATGACAAAATCTCAAGGGCAATATACTGAGTGAAATAAGCCAGACACATAAGGACAAATATTGCAGGGTCTCAATGATAAGAACTAATTATAACATGTAAACTCATAGTAATGAAATATAAGGTACCAAAATATAGGATGAGGCTTAAGAATGGGGAGCAGTTGCTTAGTATGAGCAGAATGTTCAATTAGGATGAACTTAATTAAATGTTTGGAAATGAACAGAGGTGTCGGTAGCAAGATGTGAGATAACTAACAGTGCCAAATGGTGCGTGAATGAAGTGGAAAGGGGAAGCTCAGAGTCATATATGTCACTAGAAGGAAAGCTGGAGGTCAAAAGATGGGAATGTATAAAACTGAATCCTATGGTGGGCAATGTCCATGATTAACTGTACAAATATTAGAAAACTCTTCCATGAATCAGAACAAATGTATGACAATACAACTAGAAGTTAATAATAGAGGGGCATATAGGGAAGAAATATATACCCATTGCAAACTATATACTACAGTTAGCAGTATTTCAACATTCCTTCATAAACAGTAACAAATGTACTGTACCAAACTACGAATCAACAATTGAGGGGGGTTGGTTAGGGATATGGGAGGATTCGAGTTTCCTTTTCCTTTTTTTTTTTTCTTTTTCTTTTTTCATCTCTCACTTTATTTCTTGTCTGGAGTAATGAAAAGTTTCTAAAAATTGAACAAAAATTAAGTGTGGTGATGGATGCACAGCTGTATGAGGGTACCAGGGGCAAGTGGTTGTACACTTTGGATCTTTGGATAAGTGTATGGTATCTGAACAATCCCAATAAAAATTAAAAAGAAAAAAAAATATACAAAAGGAAAAAAAAATCAAAAAAAATTTTAATGCTATAATTTCATATGTTAATAATTAGAAAATCCTATTTAATCAAATATTTAATGACTATATCATAAAAGACCTAAAGTCAACAGCTTATATTTTTACTTTTTAGCATAAAACAAAATATATTAATCAGAACCTAACTAATTAAACTCTGCTGTGCTATAATTTAAATCAGTGGTTCTCAATTTGGGGTGATTTTACCCAACAGGGGACGTTTGGCAATGTCAGGGCACAGTTTTGGCTATCACAGCTGCAAGATGGGGTGTTACTGGCATCAAGGGTTAGGGGTCCAGGATGCTGCAAAACATCGTACAATTCAGAGGACAGTCCCACAACAAAGAACCGCTGGCTCAAAATGTCAATAGTGCCAAGGCTGAGAAATCCTGGTTTAGAGATAAAGGTAAGTCATAAAAGAAATTTATTTTAAATTATCAATTTCCTCAAGACAGAATATGTTTAGTCTAACTACCCAGACCTTCTGCAATAAAGTATAATGATAGCTAATTTTCAGCGGTGTGTCTGAGCTCATTTTATTCACTTATGAGATGGGGATACTATAAGTGCCTATGTTATTGGGGTATGAAATTGAATGGGACACTTTTTAAACTATAATACAAATATTTTGTTATTTTTATTATTTTAATAACAAAGATTCTTATAAAAATTCGAATTGATTCTCTTACATGTATTCTACTTAATGAGGTATGAAAATAAACTAATGTAGTTAAATATATTTATGGTAGATCATAAGAACTGAAATACAGAAGGGTTGACAGTCAATTAAGTTAACCAGAAACTTTATTATTGGTGATGATTATATGTCAATAACATCTACAACTACCATCTGTGCATCTCATTTCATGCTCACCACTTCTGTGCAGATGGGCATTATTATCTCCATTATGGTGGTGAAGTTCATGTGTCAACTTGGTTAGGTTATGGTGTCCAGTTGTTTGATCAAGCAAGCACTGGCCTGATTTTTACTGTGAGGGAATTTTGTAGATGGATTTAAATCATGTCAGTTAATTGCATCTATGGCTGATTACATCTACAATCAACAAAAGAGGTGCTTTCAGCAATGAGAGGAATCTCTTCCTCAATCATTTGGAGGCCTTGAAGGGAGATCTGAGGATTTCAGTAGTCAGAAAGAAGAGTTTCTATCTCTACGTTAGAAAGTCAGCTTCTCCTGGGGAATTCAACATCACCTTCATTGAGTTTTCAACTTGTGGCCTACCTTAAGAAATTAGGACTTGCCAAATCCCAAAGCCCTATAGGCAATTTCTATAATAAATCTCTTAATATTTACATATATCTATATATGTATATAATCTGACAGTTCTGTTTCTCTGGAGAATTCTAATACATCCATATTCTAGCTGAAGAAATTAAGCCATAGATAAACTCATACACCCAGTGCCACACAACTATTAATTGGAAGGAGGGAGTCTTCCGGGCTTGTCCTTAGCCCTTGACCGAAGTTCATCCGGAGCAGTCCTTTCTTTGGACAGCCCAATTTATCAAAGCGTTGGAAATACTTTGTTGCTATGGAATTTCATTGCCAAAGCAACACTCAATATATTTACTTTTCCCTTTTATTATTATTAATAAAGTCAGAATAACAACATAGTTAAAGAATCTCTGGAGGAGAAAAACAAATGAATTTTTTTTCCTTAAAGGTAAAAATCTCGAGTTATAAGACTACATGGTACACATTACTGAATAATCCCACACATCACTTACACAATTATGTTTTTTAAATTTATGATTGAAATTATTTCTAAAGTTGTAAGACCTATGATGAGAATTATTTTTAAGGTTATAAGATGTTAGATGTGGACATGATCTTTGATAATGAAATAAATTAGAATTAATGAATGATCTCTGTAAATATTCCCTATCTCCTATGTCAAATAATATTTACCTTTTTATATCTTTAGTTGATCTACTTATTTATAATATTATTACTAGATATAAACTTTTCATGCTGGACAGTATGAGACTGAGTTCAAAATAATTGCTAATAGTTTAATTTGTATAAATACACTTTTTTGCCCATTTATGGAAAACATATTCATTTAATACTCACTATTAAGTGCCCAATATAATGAAACTCTATGCAAGCATCTTAAAATGTAGCTATGATGCATCATCATTACATTACACTGTGTCAATATCTGCCTCCATCACTAGATGATGAGTGCCTTGGTGATAGGAATATACCTTCTCTTGTCATGGTCAGCACTGACTTCTGCAATACTAAATGTAATGGTCAATTTTCAGTTTTCATTTTTTATTTGTTGTCTGTTACCCTCAACACCACAAGAATATAAGCTCCATGAGGGCAGGAGTTTTTTACTGTTATAATAATTACTGAACCCTGTACCTACAACAGAGTTTGGCCCATAGTAGGTGCTCAGTAAATATTTGTTGAATACATGACTGAATGAAGGGATACAAAGTCTCTCTTAGTCTCATAGTTGGAAATATTTCCATCAAACCCTGCTTCTGGATGTTTTAACTATGTACCCTGCATAACACTTACATATCTCCAAATTCCCCTACTTGATTGTGAGGCCCTAAAGGCTTCTTACTAAATACTTCTTAAAGAACTCTTTTATTCTTAATCAATTTTGATGATAATTTGAAGCTTTCTGTAAATTAGAAAATCCCCATCAAATTCATTAATCCACATCATTCTCATTCATATATTCATTCTTACTTTTGCTTTTTGTTTATATTTGGTTTTCCTGAATCAGTAAAATGACAACGGGCATTTGCTTAAGCAGCCTTTAGGAAAGTAAAACAACCCGCTACCCAGATCCAGGGTCAAAACAATATTATTCATTTTTTGTAGTTTTCCAGAGATCTAGAAGCATTATTTCTCTTCCTATACTCTGGAGAGTTTAGATAGCATAAATATAGCTTGTTCCTTGAAGGCTTAGTGGAATTCCCCTATGAAATCAGCTGGGTCTAATTTTTTCTCCTCCTTCCCTCCCTTCCTCCCTTCTTTCTTTCTTTCCTTATTCTTCCTTTTTTTCTGTGCTTGCTGATAACATTATCCTTTTTTTTTTCTGTTTTAATTGGTTTATTTCAATTGTCTATCTTTTGGCAGCCAGTTTTTCTGATTTATATTGTCCAAGAAAATATTCTGTGTTATTCATATCCTCAAATTTATGTGGACAGATTTAAGCCAGAGTTTATCACTTATGATTCTTGTAGTTACTTGTAATTCTGTGCTTATTTCTCCATAATAATTTCTTACATTTCATGTAATTGTGCCATACTCCATCTTTCTCTTTATTAATAGGTGGCTATATGTTTACATGTTTATTTTCAAAGAATGGCTCCTGAATTAATATAATAATCTCATAATTTTCCTCTTTTAAAATTCATTAAATTCTTGTTTAGTTTCAACTTTTTTTATTGGCGAAGGTATGAGTGTGCAAAACAATCACGCAGAAAATACAGGATTCCTATATACCACTCCGCCACCAACATCTTGCATTGGTGTGGGACATTTGTTACAATCAAGGCTAGCACATTTTTATAATTGTACTACTAATTAAAGTCTATGTTTTAATTTAGTGTTTCTTTTTAACTTTAAAAGCTCTTTATAATTTAGGGATATCAAAACGTTTGCCCAGGATATAAGCTGAAAATATTTTCTCCAGTTTATCGCTTGTCATTTTACTTTTATTTTTTTTTTTTATTTCCCCTCCCTCTCCTATTCCTCCTCCTCTTCTTCCATTTCTCCTCCTTCTACTTCTTTTCACCATGGAAAAGTTTTTGGTTTTTAAATTTTTTTATGTAGGCAACTTTTAATCCTTTCCCTTATTGCTTCTGGATTTTGAGTCATAGGAAACTTTTGGCCACTTTAAGGTTATAGGAGAATTTACCCTTTTTTTTTTTTTAGTAACATTATAGACTTTGCATTTAAATTTTGGATCTTTTTGGCATTTGCTTCTGCTACATTTGGAACAGATGGAGTTTGATCTTTTTTTCACATCATTGCTAGTTATCCCAATGTTACTAACTGGGAAGCCCATCTTTTCCCCACTGATTGATATGGCATCTTTTTCATATAGTAAATTTCCACATACATCTGATCTATTTCTATATTTTATTTCTATTTCATTTTAGATCTTTCTTTTACATTTCTATAATGTCTTATTAATATAATATTTATTTATCCTCGAGAAACATTCAGCCAGTAAGTCAATTAAAGTCAATGACTGAAATGAAAGTATTTTATTATCTGTTCATATATCCTTTTCCACTAGAATCTGAGGTAGTTGGGGACTATATATATTCACCTTTATTTCCCTAGTTTCTAGCACAGTTCCCAGCACTTTAAGGATAATCAATAAAGTGGTATTTAAAATGAATGAATGAAAATGGTGGACAGTAAATATCTTCTAGAAAACTTCCTATTTAGGTAGCAACATTGAGTTACCCATTTAAATGTAGCAAACCTTATTTTATCCAACAAGAACAAGGAGTGCTAGGTATAGAGGGTATTTTATCTCCACTTTATAAATAAGGAACGTGAGGCTTAGAGGTGGTTATTTTCTCAAGGTCATATAAGTAGAGAGTGGAAGAACTGGAACTGAAATTAGGTCTTCTAACTTCAAATTTAATATTCTTTACATTAGAGGTGATATGACTACATTCTTGGCCTTGATTCCATTCTTCCTTAGCTATCTCTTTTTCAATTCCAAAATAATATTCATCTTAGACATGTACATGCTTCTAAAGTCCAAACCTGATTAAATGAGATGAATCAACTATTCACCAAGAAAGAATAAACAAGAGCTGAAATTACATTTATGTGAGATCACTTTTAAACATTCTGAGGGTGATAATATTAATTACCTGTCTGAAGGTGATGTCGGACAATGAAGAAAACACATAGTGAGGTTTTTGCTCAACATCTTCCCTGTATATATGATTTTGAACCATTTTTGATTTCACTTATTTTTTACTAATCGATGATGAAGATAATACATAAATCTATATGTTCGGATACTAATATAAAATTTTACACAAAAGAAGCCCAGGGAATGCCAATGTTGTGTTTTTAAGTACATATAACAGGACAAAAGGGAATTAACAAGAAGAAAAATAACAGATGATTTTTCCTTATTTTGGAACCCTTGATTCATTATTTCTAGTAATAAATGAAGGAGAGCAAACAAAATAGGAATGATGAAAACAGGTATGAAATTGTTGTAACAATATGATTGTTCTTACAATTTAAAAGTTTAACATCTGTCTACTAAAGTTGCTCCACTTCTATAGATACTATAATTTAGTTTGTTAGACAATATTTTAACTGATTAATTTAAGAAAATCAATTCTGCATTTGAGCTCTGTGGTTCAACTTGAAAGATTTACGGTAATATTTGTAATTTGAATCAATTTCATTGTGATTATATTTAATAAAATGCCATATATGTTTCATTATTACTACATGGATCTCATTTAAATACATATCATGTAAACTAAAATACATTTGCATTTAATAAATGAGCATTCTGTATCTAGATGTAACGCTCATTTCCAGAATTAAGTTTCCTAAGGGAGAAAAGAAAATTGCTGCTTGTGGAAGCTAAGCGTAATGCTGTAGAATCGATTGGCTCACTTAAAGGAATCAGCCATGCTCCCTTTGATGACAGATTAAGTAAATATGAGAGTAGACAGCACAAACATTATGGGTATTATACAGCATATTGTAGTAAAGGCTATGAAAATTGGTCATGCTCTTGAGCAAGCAATATAGATGAAAATACTTTATGAGAAATGTATTTGTAAAGAAATTGAGGAAAAGGTTTATATTAATTACAAGTGGTGAATAAATAGTGATATATATGGAAAATTAAAACCAAAATGTCTCTGCGAAGTGGAAAAGAGTTCCTGATCTTTTTAAACAGCCCAAAAGATCGTATAGATTTATTCTTCATAGAAAGAAAAATCTCCATTTGCATGTGAAATGGAAAATTTCAAAAAGAACAAGAAGAAATTACAATCCCTAGCAATTTACAGTAGAGAGGCAAAAATGATGCAGTAGATCACTAAGACTGATCAAATGGATTATAGATCCACATGAGCAGGATGGCCTCTTAGCCTTCCTTATTTGTATAAAATAGCCAAGAAACCTTGGGACAGGTAAGAAAGAGAGTGCTTCAACCTTGCTGACTGCCTCAGGGGTATGTTTCTGTATGCATTGCAAGCAATTATCACACCATATTGTGCACAATTTATGGGCTTGACTAACAAGGACAGTAGGGACAGTCACTATAAGAGCAGCCCCATACTTAGGGCTACACATAGATAGCTATCGATTGCAGTCATTTTCTCCTCTGATTTTACTATCCTCACCAGTGATCTTCACTAGTCCCTTCTTCCCTACCAACAAGGACATGCTTGAATCTAAGGAGGATCCACACTGAAGAATATAACCCAAAGAATGACTTGAATCATATTCATTACACATGCCTTGGATGAAATCAGTCCCTGAAGAAACATTGTGATCTTTCAAGTGATTTGAATCTGTTTCCTGTGTTACCACTGAGTTATTGATCCAGTTTTCCCACCTGTAGGAAGGGGACAACACTTTGCTTTTCTTTATTTCTTAACAAAGATACGATGAGAACAAATAAGATAAGATGTTTTCAGCTATTCGGAAGAATAAAACACCATAGAAATTGAAGGTGTTCTGGCTGCAATTGAAAGATTAACAGGATCATCATCCTAGAACCAGCATGGGAGAAGGAATGGAAAGGGATTTGAACCCAAAGTTGTTAGCAATAGAGGGTGACATGACGCAGCAGCAATGGCTGAAGGCTGTATTTTGTTTCCTTTCTAGCTATGATAACTATGTTCCTTATCCAAGTGAATACCAACTCCTACTGCTCATTAAGGCTGTCATGTTTTCCACAGTCTCATCTGCCTTATAATTGAAATTCTTATTTTAATGGCATTATCTTAATGTTATTGCTGGCTATGGAATGTCTTGTGAAGTGCACAACATTAAAGTTAATTTGGCCCTACATCTTTGGTAGTGGATACTGTCTGAGATATAATAAACTATAGATACTCATACTTGGACTGAAATGTGTCAAGGTTACTCTCCCAATTATTGTAGAATTTTTATATGCAGCTCCTAACACAGTTTGTTATCACTTCTCACATCTAACTAATCTCATATTGCTCGTGGTCTTTTTCATTAAAGTGGCAAAATTTGGAATTCTTAATGATGGGAAGTTTCTCTTCTTTTTTTTAATTCTTAATTAAAACTGGTTATGCACTTCATTTGAGCTTCCCAGTGAGAAAAAATACTAACAATATTATAATAAGAATTAAGAAAATACCCCTAAGATTATGGTCACTGTATAATTTAAAATACCTAATAGAATAAATAAGAAAATAGATCAAATGGCCTATATTGTTAATTTAAGTGGTAACTTCCATTAAGCAAAATCTGCAGTTCCTATAATTTAATGTCTATACAGTGCTATTAAAGAAATCATATACACAGTATGCTAATAAAGGAAAACAATCTCACTTAATGAACTTTCATTTTCATTCAGGTATGATGATTTTCCATTGCTGACTGAATAAAAGACTGGAATAATAAACTTAGTAAATACTTTGAAATTTACACATAAATAGCTCAACCAAGAGACTACTAAATCCTTAGAGATTAATACTAGAAATGAATTTTTTAATTTAAACATTTTTAAATAACACTTTTCAACATTAATATGATTAATTGAACCTCATAGTTCTTGATGTAAGTTTCATCTATGATACCAGGGATTTGCTTCAGAATAGTCACTGGTAGAGCTGGGGAGAAGAGGTGAAGAGATGAAACAAAATTGGTCATTATTCAACAGTTATTGAAGCTGAGTGATGTGATTCGCTTCTCTATTTCTATGTATGTGTAAATTTTTTATTATAAAAGTTAAAAATCTTTGATATTAATATTAATTTCTTATTTAGTAGACTTTTTTCACTAAAGAGGACTGTAAGCTGGAAAAATACAACTTCTTATTTTATGAAGATACTTTTCCAAAGTTACATTTATGGAAACGTTTTTTACAGGCAAATATTAGATCCCCCATTCACCTTTTATTTTAGAGAATCTGTCAGTTAATGTCTGTGCATATATATGTCTATGGAAAAATTAACATTTGTAAGTTATGCATACCTACAAATGGTTAGAGAGGTCCTACCTATATTGAAAAGAAATTTACACTAAAACCAAATACAAAAGTAAGAGATACCACCATATACTGATTCAATGGCAAAACACACTGTTCTAGTTTGCTAATGCTGCTGGAATGCAAAACACCAGAGATGGATTGGCTTTTATAAAGGGGGTTTATTCGGTTACACAGTTACTGTCTTAAGGCCACGAAGTGTCCAAGGTAACACATCAACAATCAGGTACCTTCACTGGAGGATGGCCAATGGCGTCCTGAAACCCCTGTCAGCTGGGAAGGCATGTGGCTGGCTTCTCCAAGTTCTGGTTTCAAAATGGCTTTCTCCCAGGACGTTCCTTTCTAGGCCACAACTCTTCAAAATGTCACTCTCAGTCACTCTTGGAGCGTTTGTCCTCTCTTAGCTTCTCCAGAGAAAGAGTCTGCTTTCAACGGCTGTCTTCAAACTCTGTCTCATCTGCAGCTCCTCTCTTCTCAGCTCCTGTGCATTCTTCTAAGTGTCCCTCTTGGCTGTACCAAGCTTGCTCCTTCTGTCTGAGCTTATACAGTGCTCCAGTAATTTAATTCAGACCCACCCTGAATGGGTGGGTCAACAACTCCATGGAAATTATCCAAAGGTTTTGTCCACAGTTGATTGAATCACATCTCCATGGAAACACCCAAAGGATTCCAAAATCTAATCAACACTGATACATCTGCCCACACAAGATTACATCAAAGATAATGACATTTTGGGGGACACAATACCTTCAAACCAGCACACACACACACATACATGCACACAAAAATCAACAATACCTAATGCTGGTAGGGATGTGAAGCAATTGGAACTTTCATACGTTGCTGATGGAAATGCAAAATGATACGGCCAGTTTGGAAAACAGAAAAAGTTAAACATAATTTTACCATTTGACCCAGCAAAATTACTGCAATGTATTTACCCAAAAGAAATGAAAACATATGTCCATAGAAAAGCCTGTATACAAATATTATTGACAGCTCTATTCATAATAGCTCCAGATTGGAAACAACCCAAATATCCATCACCAGGTGGACAAATCGTGGTGTATCCATACAAAGAAATGCAACTCATCAATAGAACAAACAAATGATGCATGCAAAGAAATGGATGGACCTTGAAAGAATTATGCTAAGTTAAAGAAGCCAGGCACAAAATGCTAAAATACTATACATATTTACATGATTTTCTGGAAAAGTCAGAAATCAGACCAATGTGTGTAGCAGTAGACAGATGGGACTGACTACAGAGGGGCATAGGAAACTTTTCAGTGATGAATATGTAATATATTTTGATTGAAGTGGTTGCTACATAGCTGTATGCATATATGAACTAATGGAGGTTTTTCTTTTTATAATATACTTTTTTTTATTTTCAAAAATTTCTACAATTAGACTATATTACTTTTCAAATCAGAAGAAATTAAACATTATTTAAAAATTAATTGCTGATGCCAAGACAACTATACTGCCTTGACAATTCAAGAATAGGTAGGAAAGTTATTCAATAATATGCCAATCACATATCCAGCCTGAGCTTAATGAAAATTGCACACATATTTATGTGTGCATTTATTGTGCATCTAATCGCACCTCATTCAATACAGTAGGACACTGACTACAGTGTTTATTAATCAAATATTATGATGGAAAGAGTGATCATATATTAATCTAATTAGAAGAAAATATAGTTATTATTAATTATACCCAAACTAAATTTTATTGAGTCAAAAGTACTGGGATCTTTCAGTGCTTAGGATTAATCATCATATGCATGAGTTATTTTTATGATGCATGAGTAAGTGTGGAGTGAGAGACCTAGAGGAGGGGGAAGAAAAGGAGGAGGGGAGGGGGAGGGGGAGGAGGAGGAAGAGAAGAAGAGGAAGAAGAAGACGAAGGAGGAGGAGGAGAAAGAAGACAGGGAGGAGGAGAAGGAGGATGAGGAAGAGGAGGAGGAGAAGGCAGAGGAGGAGAAGAAACAACAGCAGCAGCAGTAGGAGAAGATAATTCAAGGGGTGAGGTAATTAATACCATTCTCCACAGCAGATTCTAAGGTCTTCCAGAACACCAACTGTGTCACAGACATCTTTGTTTCATCTGGGGTGCTTAGTAATAGTGTATTACATATTTTATTGTTAAAAAATATTGGCTGAATGAATGAGGTCATCAGAATATAATGTACTCTTAATAAAATGTTACCTGGAACTGTATGAAATTATATGACAAAATTATTCTATTCGGTGAATGTTCTTTCTAAAAATTCCCAAAACCATACACACAAGTAATAATGTACCATTTCAAAGAGTGACTAAAAGATTCAGGAGGCCAAGTAAACAATATATGCTTCAGAATGCATGCAATTTTGAAAAAGTGAATCATCTAATCAGAGGTTATAAGCAAAAACTTATATAGTATTTTAGCCTCCTTGGCTGATCAAACAAGTGTCATGCAATGGATTGGCTTAAACGATGGGACTTTATTGGTTCATGGTTTTGAGGCTAGGAAAAGTTTAAATCAAGGCAACATCAAGGTGATACTTTCTTCCTGAAGACTGGCATTCTGGTGCCAGCTGCCGGTGATCCTTGGTGCTTGGCTCCTCTCTCACATGGCAATGCACATGGAGGCCTCTCCTGGCCTCCCTCTTCTCTTCTCGTTCCATTGGCTTTCAGTTTCCAGCTGCTTTCTCTTTCTGTGTCTGAATTTCATTCTGCTTATAAAGGACTCCAATAATAGGTTTAAGACCCATTCTAATTGAGTTGGGTCAATTATTAACCTCATCAAAAGGCCCTACTTAAAATGGGTTCACACCAACTGGAATGGATTAAGTTTAAGAACATGATTTTTGGTGCTACATTGCTAAGTACAAAGTCTCATCAAAATCAGTTATGGGTGTAGTCAGTCCTGAGGCACAATGCCCCTCTGTCTTTGGACCCATGAAACCCAGAGAACAAGTTATCTGCTTCCAATATAAAGGGAAGGACAGGAACAGGATAGACATTCCCATTCCAGAGGGGAAAATTTCAAAGAAAATAGGGTTTACAGGTTCCCCCAAATTCTGAACCCCAGCAGGGCAAGCTCCATTAGATTTTAATGTCTGAGAGTCATCTATGGATCAATGTTTTGTCCTCTGGCCTTGATAGAGTGGTAGCCCCACCTCTTCTAAGTGCCTACACAGTGGCCATGCTCTCCACAAATGCCAAGTCACAGCCCCCTCCTCCCCTTCAGAGCATTGGGGTGGCAGCACTGTCCCTGAACAATGGGGTACCAGGCCTGCCCCCTCCAAGCTTGGGGGCAGATGGCCTGCCTCCCCTGAGCACAGGGGAGGACTCACCCTTTACACACCCATGGGTGGGCCCACTGTCTTGACCCAAGAAGCTATCTTTGGTCAGACCTTGGCTTTCATGGTTCTGCCTTCAATTGGTCTCTTCTCTGTCCCTTTCACTCCAGGCTAGCAGTGGTTCTGCTCATTCAAATTTCACAAAAAACTTGTCAACTTTGCATGCAGGTCACAGGGGTCTGAACTATCAGACAGTAGATTTTTCCACAGATTCTTCTTGCATAACTGCATTTCCAATCCTGATTTCCCTTGAAATAGTTGACTGGTTCCATGTTCAGTTAAACTCTCAGATGGAGTCCTATTGTCCAGGGACTTGATTTCTAAGCACTCAGGTAGGTCTTTGATAGAGCTGCTTCTGGCCCAAGTCTCAGAGTACACTATCTGGATAGGCTCAGAATTTTCCAAACAGTCAAGTTCTGGTTTCTTTGTATATAGGAGGTCATTTCTCAGCTTATCGATTTCCTCTTACATCTCACTATAAGCTGCAAGGGGATACAAGACTATACCTTTCACACTTCACACACAGCTTGGAAATCAGTTCAGCTAAATATCCAACTTTGTCACAGAACTTCAAAGTTCTGTCTTTCATCTGACATCAGAGCTCAATTTCACCAAGTTTCCTGCCACTTTAACACAAGGATTGCCTTTCCTCCAGTTCCCAATAACACACTCATCATTTCCTTCTAAGGCCTCATTGGAAATACCTTTAACATCCATATTTCTACCTACGGTGTCTTTTAAGCAATCTAGGCTTTTTCTGTCAAGCACCTCACAATTCTTCCAGCCTTTAACCATTACCTAATTCCAAAGCTGTTTCCACATTTTTGGTATTTGTAATAGCACCATCCTACTCTTGGCACCAAAAACTGTTTCAGTTTCTGGTGCCAGTTTGAATGTATTATGTCCCCCTAAATGCCATTATCTTTGATGCAATCTTGTGTGGGCAGACATATTAGTGTTGATTAGATTGTAATTCTTTGATTAGGTGTTTCCATGGAGATGTGACCCACCCAACTGTAGGTGATAACTCTGATTAGATAATTTCCATGGAGGTATGGCCCTGCCCATTCAGCGTGGGCCTTGATTAGGTCACTGGAGCCCTATAAAAGCTCAGACAAAAGAAGCACGCTTGCTACAGCCAAGAGGGACACTTTGAGGAATGCATAGGAGCTGAGAGAGGAGCTTCAGCTTACAGAGACATTTTGGAGATGGCCTTTGAAAGAAGACTTTTGCTCCAAAAAAACTAGGAGAGGACAAATGCCCCAAGAGCAACTGAGAGTGACATTTTTGAGGAGCTGAAGCCTAGAGAGGAACGTCCTGGGAGAAAGCCATTTTGAAACCAGAATTCTGGAGCAGATGCCAGCAATGTGCCTTCCCAGCTAACAGAGGTTTTCAGGATGCCATTGGCCATCCTCCAGTGAAGATACCTGATTGTTGATGTGTTACCTTGGACGCTTTATGGCCTTAAGACTGTAACTGTGTAACCAAATGTGCTGGTTTGAATGTATTATGTCCCCCAGAAAAAAGTCATATTTTTTGATGCAATCTTGTGGGGCAGACATATTAGTGGGGATTAAGTTGGAACCTTTGGATTAGGTTGTTTGCGTGGAAATGTGCCCCACCCAACTGTGGGTGATAACTCTGATGAGATATTTCCATGGAGGCATGGCCCCACCCATTCAGGGTGGGCCTTGATCAGTGGAGCCATAAATTGAGCTGGCAAACAGAAGGAACTCAGTGTGGCTGTGAGTGACATTTTGAAGAGGAGCTACAGCCAAGAGGGACACTTTGAAGAATGCACAGGAACTGAGAGAGGAGCTGCAGATGATGGGACAGTTTGAAGACAGCTGTTGAAAACAGACTTTTGCTCCGGAGAAGCTGTGAGGGGAAAAATGCGCCAAGAACAACTAAGAGTGACATTTTTGAGGATCTGCAGCCTAGGGAGGAACGTCCTGGGAGAAAGCCGTTTTGAAACCAGAACTTTGGAGCAGATGCCAGCCATGTGCCTTCCCAGCTAACAGGTTTTCTGGACACTATTGGCCATCCTCCAGTGAAGGTACCTGATTGCTGATGTGTTACCTTGGACACTTTATGGCCTTAAGACTGTAACTGTGTAACCAAATAAACCCCCTTTTATAAGAGCCAATCTGTCTCTGGTGTTTTGCATTCCAGCAGCATTAGCAAACTAGAACAGTTTCCTTGGTTGCTCGAGAAAATACCATGCAATGAGTTGGCTTAAACAATGGGAATTTATTGGTTCAGGGTTTTGAGACTAGGAGAAGTCCAAATCAAAACTGACATTCTGGGACTGGCTGCTGGTTCCTCTGTCACATGACAATGCACATGGTGGCTTTTCCTGGTCTCTCCCTTTTCTTCTATACACCTATGGCCAAATGATTTTTTGACAAAGGTTCCAAGTCTGCGCAATGTGGAGAGAATAGTTTCTTCAATAAATGGTACTGGGAAAACTGGATATACATACGCAAGGAATGAAAGCAGACCCCTAACTCAGAAAATATACAAAATTAACTCTAAGTGGGTTAACAACCTAAATATAAGAGTTAACACTAAAAAACCTTATAAGAAACATAGAAAACTCTCTTTAGGACCTTATATTAGGCAATGGTATCTTCCACTTTACCTCAAAACATGAGCAACACAAGAAAAAATATATAAATTGGACTTCATCAAATTAAAAACTTTTTGTGCATCAAAGGTCATTTGCCAAGAAAGTAAAAGACAAAAGAAATGGGGAAAAATTTTTGTAAATCATATATTTATCGAGAATATATAAAGAATTCCTACAACTCAACAACAAAAAAAGATAAACAACCCAATGTAAAAATGGGCAGAGAACTTAAATAGATAGTTCTCCAAAGAATATATACAAATGACCAATAAACACATGTAAAGATGCTCCACATCAGCCATTAGGAAAATGCAAATCAAAGCCACCTCGCACCCAGTAGAATGACTTAAAAAAAGGAGAAAATAATAAAATGTATTGGTGAGGATGCGAAGAAATAGGAAACCCAGTACATTGTTTGTGGGAATGTAAAATGGTGCTGGTATTGTGAAAACAGTTCGTCAGTTTCTCAAAACATTATACATAGATTTACTATATGATCAGGCAATCCTGCTTCTAGTTATATAACCTAAAGAATTGAAAGCAGGGACTCAAACAGATATTTGCACACCAATATTCATAGCTGCATTATTCACAGTTGCCAAAAGGTGGAAGCAACCCAAATGTCTATCAATAGAGGAATGGATAAACAAAATGTGGTACATACAATGGAATATTATTCAAATGTATCAAGGAATGCTGCAACATGGATGAACCTTGAAGACATTATGTTGAGTGAAATAAGCCAGACACAAGAGGATAAGTGTATTATTTTGCTTATATGAAATAACTGGAATATGCAAATTCTTGGGCTGGAAATAAAGAAAGTATTACCAGGGACAGGAGCAGAGGGGGAGTGGGGAGTTAATGTGTAATGACTACAAGGTTTCTGTTTGGGGTGTTGGAAATATTTTTGTAATGGATGGTGTCTGGGTTTGCTAATGCTGCCATTATGCAAAGTACCAGAAATGGATTGGCTTTTATAAAGGGGGTTTATTTGGTTACAAAGTCACAGTCTTAAGGCCATAAAAATGTTCAAGCTAAGGCATCAACAACAGGGTACCTTCACTGGAGAAAGGCCATTGGCATCCGGAAAACCTCTGTTAGCCAGGAAAGCACATGGCTGGCATCTGCTTGCTCCCAAGTTGCATTTCAAAATGGCATTCTCCAAAATATCAGCTTTCAATGGCCATCTTCAAAACATCTATCTCGGCTGCAGCTGCAGCTCCTTCTGTCTGAGCTCTTACATAGGACTCTAGTAAACTAATGAAGGCCCACACTGAATGGGCGGGGCAACATCTCCATGGAAATTATCTAATCAGAGTTATCACCTACATTTGGGTGGGTCACATCTCCATGGAAAAACCTAATCCAAAGTTCCAACCTAATCAACACTAATATGACTGTCCTCACCAGATTGCATCAGAGAACATGGTGTTTTGGGGGACATAATACATCCAAACCAGCACAGATGGTGATCAGGGTAGCACAACATTTTGAATGTGATTAATCCCACTAAATTGTATGCTTGGGAGTAGTTGAGAGGGAAAATTTATGTTGTGTATATGTTCTCACAATTAGGAAAAGAAAGAGATAGTAAGGGGACAATGACATTTAAATACAATGCATGATCCTGGACTGGATCTAATAATAGAGGAGAAAATGCCAAAAATGACAGTATTGGGACAATTGAAATAAATGGAATATAAACTATGCTTTATACGAATGTTAAATTTTTTGAACTTCATAACTGTAATAAGGTTACATAGAAGATACATGGAAGTATTAAATGCACAGGGATCATAATGTATGCAACTTACTCTCAAATATTTAGAAAATGGAGAGACAGAATGTATAAGAAATGTGGCAAAATATTAAAAGTTGGTAAATTATGGGTATCTGGATAGGAGGTATACTGTAGGTTGTGCTAGTTTGGATATATTTTGTCTTGCCAAAAGCCATATTCTTAAATGCAATCTTGTTGGGGCAGACCTATTAGTGTTGATTAGGTTGGAATCCTTTGTTTCCATGGAGATGTGACTAAATCAACCATGGGAGAAATGTTTGATTAAATTATTTCCATGGAGATATGGACCCACCCATTCAGGGTGGGTTTTGATTTAGTCACTGGAGTCCTATTCAAAAGCTTACAAACAGAAGGACCTCAGAGCAGTTGAGAGAGACATTTTGGAGACAGCAACTGAAAGCAGACTTTTGCTGACACTTTTCAGATGCTAGGCCAGTGTTTGCTCCAGAGAAGCTAAGAGAGGACAAAATGCCCCAAGAGCAATATTTTGAAGATTACAAAGGAGCTGAGAGAGGAGCTGGAACACAACCCTGGATCAGCAGATGCCAGCCACGTGCCTTCCCAGCTAACAGGTTTTCTGGACACCACTGGCCTTCCTTTGGTGTTGATGCCTTAATTTGGGCATTTTTATGGCCTTCAAACTGTAGATCTGTGACCAAATAAACCCCCTTTATAAAAGCCAATCTATATCTGGTATTTTGCATAACAGCAGCATCAGCAAACCAAAACACAGCTCTATGTAGTTTTGGTTTATTATTTTTGTAACTGTTCTGTAAGTTTGAAATTATTTCAGAATAAAAAGTTTAAAAACAAAAGAACATATGGAAATATTTACTTGGCTAAGGTATAATAATTTTCTTTTTTAGAGTCTACATATAAAGTATCTAGCTCTCCATTTCCAATAGCTGGTATTTCACTGAATAAGATGTCAATTTGATTTAACAGCGTTAATATGGAATTCTTACTGTCAGTTGTTCCATTGAAGATACACAGCTGATCAAATTATCTACTAATGCATGTAATGGAAAGAAAGAAATAAAAATTAAATAAGTAACTGACTTCATATGAAATGTAAGCAAAAATATAGTAAACTTAAATATAAATTTAGTATAATAGCAATAGTCTCAGGGAGCTACAGCTTAATAAAATATTTAAACAAAAATAAGAAAATTACTGTACACTTCCAAACAATAAATGCTCAAGGTAATCAGAAAGGTAGAAAAAAGAGCCAAAATTATTGTGAACAGCTTTTTGTTGTTGTTATTATTGAAAAACCTTGATTAGTTAAGATATTTAATGCTAGTTTTATGTCAATATATTAAACACTAATATTTTTAAAATAGATACAAGGAAAGATTCATAAAAGGGTGTGATAGTACTCAAGAATATCTGCTGTTTTCACATATTGTGGAAATTTCTTGGTTGCAGTAGATACAGTCTTCTCATTACATTGAGTACAATTTTTAATTTTTTGTGTCCAGTATATTATCTTTTTTATCTGAGGGTAGATGAAGTGGAGAGAAGGGACAAGGTTAGAAATTCAGTCTTCTATATCAGAAATGGAACACTGCCCCCAAGAATTGCTAAACTCTATTTATGTCTTTCCAATAAATGACATTATAGTCTTACTTGCAAGTGAGCTGTATAAAACATAGTTTATGTTAGCATTGCTTCAAATGCATTATGGCCATGACCTTAAGTAACGCATTGCTCTGCTGAATGGTGGCCAATATGAATATGGGTGATTGGGGCTATGAGCTTTTTATGTTTGCTAATAGAACATTTATCACATCAGACACTGAATTGAAATGTGGTTTATCTTTCTTGGGTGATCATTTTCACCTTTGTATTCTTCTCCATCATAGTTTATATTTATTTAAAATGATTTAAGATAACCACAAAGTTTCAATAACAACAAAAAATTCCATTTGCAAAATTTTAATTTTGAAAGTGTATAAATATAAATATTTATCTTCAGCTTTGAACTCAGTGAATTATGTATCTCTGAGTGAAAGATACTATAATTATAGTTAACCTAGGGAACTTATAAAGTTATTTATTCAGAAATGTAAACAGATGTTTTTTCTTATGCTTGAACATATTACTTCTGATTATATTAATTTAGGACCATGCAGATTCCAATAATTTAAGTAATATATTATATTCATGCTCTGTTAATAGGTCCTATTCAGACCATATTAATACTGCAGAAACACATTTACTTAATTCTTAATTCATGCTCCAATCATGATATTCATGGAAATTATATTAAAATTTCAAATCTTTTATTTCCAAAAAATTTGTAAATGTTATCTGCTAAATCTTCACTGCTTTTATAATTTTAAAAGGAAGATGAAGAAAATTCCAAAGTACAACTGGGAATTCAGAACCTTCTTTACTTGAAGAACTAACGATATGGCTATAAAAATTTCCAGCTATATCTAAATAACTTTTTTAAAACCAGAAAATCTTTATCTTCTAAAGCATTTAGAAGAGGAAGAGGAATATGGGAAGATGTGACCTTAATACAGTTCCATTCTCCTCTAAGGCTAACTGAAAGTCATCTTTGTCTTCTGAGTCAAATGGCTCATGGGGCCCATGGGTCTCTGTGTACAAATAGGGCTTGGGTTCTATACACATTCTTGCTGAAGGATCTTTGGGCAGGGAAAGTACATACAAACCAGCATTAGGCCCCAAGATAAGGATTTTACAAAGTCTTGGTCTGGAGAGGTATATGAACACCAAGAAGGTTAACACGGTCCCTGAAACAGTATGCCTGGATTGAATTCACTGGACCCAAGAGGCTAAGAGACAGCATAAGTGGTTGTCTGAGACTCCCTCCCTATACCCTAGCCTTGGCGAGTACCAGAAGGCCAGTAGGGAATTGGTAACTTGCTATTTCTATACCATTAATCCATAAATAAGTAGAGAGTCTCCAACTCTGCCCCAGATGGCTGCCAACCTTGGTGTCAAAAACATAAGTCTCAAAGTGGTGACAAAGACAAGTAACAAGTCAATGCCAGAGAGAGGAACAGCACTTCGAATAAAGAAAATCTATATCCAGTAAAAAGTAGAACTCGTAGAGAAGGCAAACAATAATATAAGTTGGGTTCTCATACTCCCAAGATTGCAGGCAGTAAGGGAATGCTCCAAGGCATGCAACTGAAACTGGAGAGGGGAGCTGTGAGCAGCAAGCAAACACAAAAGCAGATTTTCTCTGAGGACAAAAGTTAATATAAGCAACTCACAATATAGGAAAGCTGTGCTTAAGATTCTGCATTATGCCACAGACCACGGAAGAGTGTTAAAGAATAATGGAAGCTCCTTGGTTTCTGGCAGAAGCAATCCTCTCTGGAAAAACACATTCTTTATTTCGTTCCCTAGGAAACCACAAATTGAGGTCAAATAAATAGTATCTCACAAACAAATATCACCAAAGTCACAAGGAAATAAACCACCATGTATAAGAGCTAACAGAGGTAAACAATATATTTAGCTTCCCAGGAACTCAGATAGTGGAGTGAACAGATACAAAATATAAAATAACTGTGTTGAAATGAAATATGTAGTAACTAAAATTAGCAAGCAAGAAGAGACTTTTGAAAGAGACACATAGAACTTTGAAAAATTAAAAATATATAATTGTTGAAAGTAATCCAATAGACAGGATAGATTATAAACAACTAGTAATCCAATAGACAGGAGATTATAAACAACTGAATGAAAATTAGTGAATTGGAACATGGCTCTGAAGAAATAAGCCATAAGAAACATGGAGAGGGAATGGGATAAAAAGCACAAAAGAGAGGTTCACAAATTTTGAAGACGGGTTGAGAAGGTTCAAACATATGATGAATCAGAGTCTTAGAAGGAGAACAGAGAAAATGGAGGAGAGGATAATTCAGACATAATGGCCAAGAATTTTTAGAAGTAAATGCTGTTGTAGGAAGCACAAATAGTCTAGGCAGATTAAATACAAATAAATGTACACTTAGGCGTATCATGGTTAAACCACATAACACCAAAGACAAAATGATTTTAAAGCCATTGAAGTGAAAAGTGAGATTAGCTATAAAGAACTGACAATTACACTGAGAGAAGATTTCTCAGTAGCAACAATGGAAGTCAGAAGCCAGAAAAAGAGTGAAATAAAGACATTTTCAGATAAAATGTTTGAGTATGGTTCTCAAACTACAACATAACTAGATGCTTGACAGAGTGTATTTCAAATACATTTCTTAGATTGTAAGCATTAAGCAGATGTTCCAAGGCACTGAGCTAAAACTGGAGAGGGGAGCAGGGAGCAGCCAGCAGACTAAGAGAGTTGATTATCAAAAGCAATGTGCCAAAGGAATTTCTTAAAGATAAATACCAGGAAGATGCAAACATTTCAGAAGGAAGCACTGAATGCAAGAAGGAAGAGTGAGCAAAGAAAATAGTAAAAATGTGAGTAAATTTAAATTTAAATAAATTTAAACACATTAATCATATAAAACAACAACGCCAATAATGTTTGATATGAGGGGTAAAAAACTCACAAAACTACAACAAAAGATAATATAACAAGTAGGATGGAAGGAAGTGGACAGATTTAAATTGCCTTGAGTTTCTCACATTGTTTAGGAAGAGAAAGAAATATTAATTTCAGACTTAAAGAATACTCTTAAAATCTTAAGAGTAACCACTAAAAGAAGATATATAGAGCGTATAACATGAAAATAAGAAGACGAAAAAGAGAATATTGATTTTTTTTTAAAAAAAGTTCTAAATTCAGAAGTCCAGATAAGAGGAAAACAGATAATGCAGGATAAATAGAAAGCAAGAGCAGGATTTAAAAAAAAATCACTAAAATAGACAAGTACTCTGACTAATAAAAAATAAAGAAAATATGAAAATTCAAAAGCAATATCTAGAAGATAAAATATTTACAACAGATAATTTATAAATGTTTAATATATTTGATTTATAAATAAGAAGATAATGAATGTTCCAATAGAAAGATGAAGAAAGATATTGAATGGATTTTCTATCATTTTCTAGTTTTCTGTAATTAGTATAGTAATCGCTGTATAATTGAACTACTACCAATAAATGCTATTAAAATAGGACAAGGGAATAATGAGTAAGTAAACTGAATATGAAGGAGAAATAAAAATGGTTAAAACAATGTAAAAATATACTAGTTTCACTAGTAATAAGCAGATGGATTTTAAAAAGTAACATTTCATATATCACTAAAAAATTGTTTTAAAATGCTCATAATCAGTTTTGTCAAGGATGCAAGAAAAGAGGAATTGTCATACTTTGCTAAAAATAGTGACATTTCTGGAAAAAAAGGCAAACAATATAACTCAAGATCCATAAAAGGGCATAAGTTGTTATTTAAGTTTTCCTTTATTGCTTAAGGATTAACATTTGTGTGCAAATATTAACTATGGTCTTATCTATAATAGTGTGAAACTAGAATCAAGCTAATTGAAAATAAAATAGGGAAATGATGGAATACAACAAAATAATTAAAACGGCACTTTTGAACCAAGCTAAGAAGTGAATACTAAGTAAGAAAAACAGAATGCAAAATTACATATACAATGTGTTCTCAATTTTGCAAAAATACGTACATGCAAAAGGAAAAAGTTATTGGAAAGAAATAAAAAAAGTTCTAGTACTAGATGTTTATGTTTGGTAGGATTATGTAAGATTTTAATTTTAATTTTGACTATTTCTGGATTAATTTTTTCTAAAGCAAGGATGTTTTTATTTATATAATCATAAAGTTAAGGGTAAATGTGCATAAAATAATTTAAAATATTGAACACCACAAGACGGCTATTATACTCTGAAAAATAAAAACCCAGGGAAAAGTAAATAAGCAGCTTAACCAGTCACTAGAACTACTGCCCATGAAGATGGCAAGCTGGGAGGGAAGGGCGAGGAGAGGTGGCACCGGCTGTGCTCAATAACAGAAACCTGGGCTTATGCTGCTCTGGGATCGATGCCAGCAATGCTCTTAACAGAAGAGCTGCTTCATTGTGCCTGGCTTAGACTTGAAAGATTTGTCTGTCACCTTGGGAAAGAGGACATAATGTACTACGCTGAACTGTCCCAATAAACTAGAGAACTGATTTCCATGCAATATCAAAATTAGCCCTGTTAGGAATACCAAATAGAAAGTAGGATCCAAATTAGATTATTGTTTTCTTGCCAGAGTGTTGAATTCATGTCTACCTCTCACATGCCCAATGTCCTCTTGAACAGAGAAAGCACTCTGGGTCACTGGGAGCCCAGCCCTGGGGGTTGCCACTGCTCCATCCTGCCCCAAAGGCTGTGGAGGAGACTGAAAGACAGCACACTTCTTCAGAGCTGTGGAGAGTTCCTGGCCTGTATCTCATTCCTTCCCAGAGGAAGACTGGAGATGGCTGGCACTCCCTTTGTGGGTCCCTGGCCTTGTTCTGACTGGGAAAGACTGACTTGGGAACTTCTCTCAAGTGTGGCCCATCTCCCAGAATTTGCCCTCCAGGCTAAAGCAGCTTGAGGCAAGGAGAGCGGTGTAACAAATAATTGAGGCGGGTGGCCTGGGGCAAAGGCTCACCTGCTTTAAACCCTGCAGTGGAAAACCCAGAGGTGGCATTGAAATTCCAGTAAACAGGGGAACTCCTAAGGCCACTAGTAAGTGCAACCCAGGATAGGACACAGCCCAGAAAAGGCAGAAGGACCCTGCACTTTGCATTTGCCTTGTGCTGACCTTCCTGATAGGAGGGCTGAACTCTGACAGAGAGCCCCAGGCAACACAGGGAATTTGTAAAGATGGTAGAAGGTGTTTTTGCTTTGGTTTGCTTGATTTGTTAGCTCCTAACACACAAGAAAATCTCTGTCATATCACCAGCTGGTTACAAACTCAAGAAACAGACATCTCAGGGAATAAATCCCAGAGTTAACATTTTAAAATATTAAACTAGGCAGTATACAACAAAAGATTATGAGACACATAAACAGGAAGTGATAGCTAATTCAAAGGAAGAGGATAAAAGTCTAGAAAACATCAATAAAGAAGACCAGATTGTAGACATACCAGACAATCTGCTCAAGGAGATGAAGGAAAATACAGAGAAAGAACTAAAGGATATGAGGAAAATAGTCAATATCCTCAGATATGAAGGAAAATATGGAGAAAGAACTAAAGGATATTAGGAAAGCAATGAATGAATAATATGAGAATCTCAATAAAAAGACAGACATTTTAGAAAGGAGCCAAATAGAACTACTGGAGTTAAAGACCACAATAACTGAAATGAAAAATCCCCAGGTGGGTTTCCACAGCAGATTGGACCTGACAGAAAAAAGAATCAGTGAACTTGAAGACAAGACAACTGAAATGAGTCAGGCTGAGGAACAGAAAGAATAAAGAATTATAAAAAGTGAAAATAGCCTAAGAGACCTCTGGGACACCATCAAGCATACAATGTATGCATTATGGGAGCCCCAGAAGGAGGAGAAAGAGAGTAAAGGGCAGAAGAAATATTCAAAAAAATAATAAAAGAGAACTTCCCAAACAAAATAAAAGACATGAATATGCATATCCAAGAAGCCCAGATAACACCAATCAGGATAAATGTGAAGAAAAATACACTCCACCACACACTGATCAAACTGTCAAATGCAAAGGACAAAGGGAATTGTGAAAGTTGTTAGAGAAAAGCAATGTGTTTTGTACAAGGGAGTTCAAATTAGGTTAAGTGCCAATTTCTCATCAGAAACCATGGAGGTAAGAAGGCTGTGAGTTGAAATACTAAAAGTGCTGAAAGAAAACAATTGCCAACCAAGAATTTATTTCAGGTGAGACTTTGTTTAAAAAATGAGATTAAAAAAAAAATAGATTAAGATATTCCCAGATAAACAAAAGCTGTGAGTGTTTGTCACCACCCAATCTGCCCTACAAGCAATGCTAAAGTGACTTCTTCAGACTGAAAGGAAAGACACTAGAAAGTAGTTCAAAGAGGCATAAAGACGTTTTTTTTAATTTGATAAATAAAATAATTTAAAATAAAAAGAGGCACAAAGAAATACGGATCTGTGGAAAAGATAACATTTCGGGTAATTATAAATGCCAGTACTGTTTTATTTTTTTGGTATGTAATTCTGCTTCTTACTTTTTACTGGTGCTAAAATGCAAATGCATAAAATGTAATGATACATCTATGGTTCTGGATGTACAATGTACAAAGACATAATTGTAACAAGCACAAAAAAAGGTGGGGGAACTGAGAGGTTTAGGAACAATGTATGCATATGCTGTTGAAGTCAAGTTGGTATCAATAAATAAATAATATTGTCATATATTTAGGATGTTAAATTTTAACCCCATGGTACCCACAAAGAAAATATATGAAAAATATATCCAGTAGAAATGAGAGGGACTCAATATGGTACAATACAAAAACAAAACAAAACAAAACAAATAAATATCAAAGCAGGCATTAATGGGAGAATTGAGGGAAAAAATGTGTACGACTTACAAAAAGTAAATAGCAAAATATTTGAAGAAGAAAGTCCTGCATGATCAGTAGTGAATTTAAATGTGAATGGATTAAACTCTCAAGTCAAAAGGCAGAGACTGGCAGAATGGATTACAAAGCATGACCCAATTATATGCTGTTTACAAGAGACTCACCTTAAATTCAGACATAAGTAGGTTTGAAAGAGAAAGGATGGTAAAAAATATACCATGAAAGTAGATAACAAAAGAGAGCTGGGGTAGCTGTACTAATATCAGACTAAAAACACTAGGTAAAAACTATCAGGATGGACAAAGACAATAACATATACTGATAAAGGGGTCAATTCAACAAGAAGATGTAGCAATTATAAATACACATGCACCTATCAGTGGAGTCAAAAATATATGAAAAAAATACTGACAGGTATGAAGAGAAAAATAGATGGTTCTATATTAATAGTAGGAAATTTAATACCACTTTCAATAATGGATAGAATATCTAGACAAAAGATCAATAAGGAAATACAATACTTGAATGACACTCTAAATCAACTAGACCTAATGGACATATATAGAACTCTTCACCCCAAAATAACAGAATACACATTTTTCTCAAGTGCCCATGGATCAATCTTCAGGATATACCATATATTAGGTCACAAAACAATTCACAGTAAATTAGAAAATGCTGAAATCACATGCTATAACTTCTTTGACCACAGTGGAATGAAGCTAGAAATCAGTAACAGAGGGAGATACAGAAAATTCAAAAACATATGGAAATTATACAATGCACTCTTAAACAACCAATGAGTTACAGGGAAAATCAAAAGTGAAATTAGAAAATATCCTGAGGCAAATGAAAGGAAAATACAATATACCAAAACTTATGGGATGAAGCAAAGGCAGTGCTGAGAGGGAAATTAACAGCTCTAAATCCTTACATTAAAAAAGAAGAAAGACTTCAAATCAGAGAACTAAACTCAAAACTGGAAGAACTAGAAAACAGCAAACTGCACCCAAAGTGAGCAGAAGGAAGAAACTAACAAAGAATGGAGATAAATGAAATAAAGAATAAAAAGAAAAAGAAAAACAGTAGAGAGAACAACAAAACCAAAAGTTGGTTCTTTGAAAAGATCAATAAAACTGACAAACCTATAATTAGATAGAAAAAGAAAAAAAGGGAATGGACATGAATAACTAAATCTTAAGTGATAAGGGGTCCATTACTACCAACCCCACTGAAATAAAAAGGACTATAAGAGAATACTATGAACAACTGAACACCACCAATAGGACCAACCTCCAATAGGATAACCTAGATGACATGGACAATTACTAGAAACACACAAACTACCTACAGTGTCTCAAGAAGAAATAGAAGATCTCAATAAACCAATAACTAGTAAAGAAAAGCCCAGGAGCAGATGGCTTCACAAGTCAATTTTACCAAACATTACAAGAATTAACACCAATCCTGCTTAAACTCTTCCCAAAATTGAAAGGAAGGGGACACTCCCTAATTCATTCTATGAGGCCAACATCACCCTCATACCTAAGTCAGATAAAAATACCACAAGGAAGGAAAATTATACCAATAATTCTTTTGAATATAGATGTCAAAATCCTCAACAAAATACTAGCAAACTGAATCCAACAGCACTTTAAAGGATACTACACCAAGATCAACTGGGATTTATCCCAGTTATGCAAAGTTGGTTCAACACATGAAAACCTGTTAATGTAATACACCACATTAACAGAATAAAGGGGAGAGAAAAATACATGATCATCTCAATTAAACAGAGAAAACAATAGACAAAATCTAGCACCTGTTTTTGATAAAAACTCTTAGAAAATTAGGAATTGAAGAAAATTTCCTGACCATGATAAAGGGTATATATGAAAAACCCACAGCCAATCCCACACTTAATGGTGAAAGACTGAAAGCTTTCCCTTCAAGATCAGGGCCAACACAAGGATGCCCACTGTTACCACTGTTTTTCAACATTGTACTGGAAATTCTACTCAAAGCCCTAAGGAAGAAAAAGAAATAAAAAGCATCCAAATTGGAAAAGAAGAAGTAAAACTTTCCCTATTTACAGATAACATGATCCTATATACAAAAACCCCTGAGAAATCAACAACGAAGCTCTTAGAGCTAACAAATGAATTCAGCAAAGTGATGTTTTACAAGATCAACACCCCAAAATCATTAATGTTTCTGTACACTAGTAATGAGCAACCTGAGGAGGAAATCAAGGGAAAAATCCATTTACAAATTAACAGAATCAAATATTTAGGGATAAATCTAACAAAGGATGCAGTGAACTTGTACACCAAAATCTTGAAACATTGCTAAAAGAAGTCAAAGAAGACCTAAACAACTAGAAGGACATTCTGTGTTCATGGATTGGAAGACTAAATATTGTTAAGATTCTACCCAAAGCAATTTATAGATTCAATTCAACCCCAATCAAAATTCCCAAAACTTTCTTTGAAGAAATGGAAAAGCCAATAATCAAATTTATGTGGAAGCACAAGGGGCCCTGAATAGCTAAAGCCATCTTGAAAAAGAATAACAAAGTTGAAGGACTCACACTTTCTAATCTTAAAACAACACAAAGCCAGAGTAATCAAAACAGCATGGTACTGGCACAAAGATAGATACAAGACCAACTGAATTGAACTGAGAGTTCAGACATCATCCCTAACATTTATGGTCAACTGATTTTTGACACATGGGCAAAGACCACTCAGTTGGGAAAGAATAGTCTCATCAACAAATGTTGCTGGTAAAAGTGGATCTCCATTTGCCAAAGAATGAAGGTGAACCTCTATCTCATACCTTATACAAAAATCAACTCAAAATGGATCAAAGACCTCAATATAAGAGCCAGAATTATAATACTCCTAGAAGAAAAACATAACTCCTAGAAGCATTGTCAGGACCTTGTGTTTGGCAAATAATTTCTTAGACTTCACACCCAAAGCCCCAAGCAACAAAAGAAAAAAAACAAAAAACAAACAGATAAATGGGACCTCATCAAAAGGAAAGTTTTGCATCTCAAAGGACTTTATCATGAAAGTAAAATGACAATTTATACCTCAATAGAAAATATTTGGAAACCACATATCTGATAAGGGTTTAATATCTGGAATATATAAAAAAATCCTTCAACTCAACAACAAAAAGGCAAACAAATTAAAAAACCGGCAAAAGACTTGAACAGACATTTCTCCAAACAAGGTATACAAATGGTCAAAAAACACATGAAAAGATGTTCAGTATCTTTAGCTATTAGAGAAATGCACATCAAACCCACAAGGAGAAATCATTTCACTCTCACTAGAATGGCTACTGTTTTTAAAAATGGAAAATTACAAGTTTGGAGAGGATGTGGAGAAATAGGAACACTCATTAATTGTTGGTGGGAATGTACAATGGTGCAGCTGCTGTGGAAGACAATTTGGTAGTTCCTCAGAAAGTTAAGTATAAAATTACCATATGACCAGGCAATCCCACTTCTAGGTGTATACCCAAAAGAATTGAAAGCAGGAATTCAAACAGATATTTGCACATTGATGATTTTAGTGCCATTATTCACAATTTCCAAAACATGAAGGCAAAATAAAAGTGTCCATCAACCGATGAATGGATAAACAAAATGTGCTAAATACACACAATGGAATAATATTCAGCCATAAAAATGAATGAAGTTCTGATACATGAGACAACATAGGTGATTTTTGAACACATCATGTTGAGTGAAACAAGTCGGATACAAAAGGACAAATATTGTAGGTTCTTACTGATATAAAATAACTAAAATAAGCAAACTCATAGAGTCAGAATCTAGAATATAGTTTAAAGGGGGGGGGCAAAACAGGATTGTGAATAGGATGTTAAGTCTTAACACGTACAGTTCCTATTTGGGATGATGGAAAAGATTTGATAATGGACGATGGTGATGGTAGCACAACACTGTGAATCTAAGAGCACTGAATTATATATTTGAATCTTAATTTAAAGGGGAAATTGTAGGTTGCATGCATCCTACTAGAAAAAAAATTTTTTTTAAAATCTTGGAACTGAACAACACACAGTGAACCCTAAATTAAACCATGGACTATAGCTGAAAGTACAATTATAAAAATGTGCTTTCATCAGTTGTAACAAATGTACCACAACAATGCAGGGGTTAACAATAGGGTGGTGCATAGAAATCCTCTTATGCATGATTGTTATGTAAACCCATAACTTCTAATACATAAAATACAAAAATTTTTAAAAATCATTCATTATTTCATGATTCTAATATGACATTTACTAGTACTTAATGATTTGTTTCACTCTATTTCAGCCTTTGCAATAAAGAAATGTAATAATAGTCATTAACCACAAATGAAAATATTTACTACATTCCACATATCTTAAAATTAAAAAATGAAACTATCTAATTTAAATGCAACTCCTCTCTACCCACCTTTTATTGTAAACTTTGTTAATAAAGATTGATGTGAACTGTTAACTAGGGGCACAGGGTACTCCAAGGACTAAATATAGGAGCTTTGCTTCTTCCATCATGCTCATATCTCAAATTCCTTCAGCTCCTATCTGTCAGGGAAGGGCTGCCAGGCGAGCAGTCTGTCACTCTTGCCTAGGCTAATAGATTCTCCAGTGGCTTTTGTTGCAGCTCATGTCATACTATTAAAACTATGTGCCTTGAAAATGGCATAACATATGTAGCCGATTCTTGTCAACTCTAGATAATCAGACCCTGTTTGGCTTCAGAAGCAGATGCAGATTAGAGAATCTATATAAATATGCAAATCACATGGTCCCCTCTCCGCACCACTGTTCCTACCTCTAATGGCCCTCGCGGAAAGTCTGTCTGTTCAGCTCCTACTTTCAGTGCTACATCAACAGAAGCAAAGGGACGGCTGGCCATCTGCTGTCGTTCTCGAAGCAGTTGCTGGAGGGGGTTAAAAATTATTTGTTTTAAAATAGGTTTTAAAAAAACACATCAAAATCAACAATATCAGGTTCCATTTTTTAACAAAGTCACTCAAGTTTAGGAATCCTGTCATAGCCATATCCATATCTAGATCAGTAAGAACGAAAACTGCTTTCTCCCATGGCCTGGGTTATATTTCCATAGAGGCTTTAAATGTACGGTGCCTACAAAGAACTTTTTCCCTGACCTCCACCCCACAGGACTAATGAAACGTACTCCAAAGCACTTGGAAAACCTCAGGTGAGAGGTGCTAGTTAAGTAAAAAGTGCTATTATGATGAAGGCTATGCCAAATTTTACCACTGAAAATAATCCATGCTTTTTAGCTGAAAGCAGATAACAGTAAAAATGTTTAAAGAAAGATAAAGAAAAGTTGTCAAATTGCATGAATAGAGATTAAAGGAGCATATATCTTCCAAGACTAAGTCCTATAAGTTATCAAGATCCCCTGTCAATTACTTTGGAACCAGCAGGAATTGTTATTGGCAGTGTTTATAAATTTATTCAAAGCCTCTGTGTTCATTATTTAAAAACGAGTAATGATTGGTAGGTGTGGAAATTTTATGCCATGGTTTCCAAGCACCCCCAATATTTGCTTCTGTCTCCTTGTGGCTTTTCTGGGATTTGCCCAAGCTAAAGGCAATAAATGAGCAAATCTTAACCAACTGCCAAGCTAATTTATATTCCTACCTCTCCTTGTAATTATAATATTCATTTAATCACGATACGAAAAAATTGATGACCACCACTAGATATTACAAATCTTGCCCCTCTCATTCTATACAGCTAATAAAATTATTATTAAATATTAAAAGTGGATGAGCAATGCAATTAAATACTCTTTCAAATAAGAAGATATTGTATCTTTGAAGAAAGGCAAAATCCTTGAACAGAATGAATAGCTTCATTATTCACAGAGATTTCTTAAAGATTCACTGGCATTAACTTAAAACATTAAGTACTTTGATGTATTTGAATGTAAATATATGTAGCACTGTCATGCATCATTCATAAAATTCCCTTGTAGATAATGAAGGAACGTAAGCCAACACCTTATGGTACTTTATTATTTAACATTCTTGATTTAATACCTGTGTCACAGCAGTGACAGTGTTCATGAAATGATTTAAAATATAACTTAAGCCTTTTTATTTTTATTATTAAAAAGAGAACATGTGAGTGAGAATATTGGGATGGGATTTGCTCATTTGTAATAATACAACTGTTACTGGATGACTGCCTAAGTTCTTAAAGTATATTTTCTTTAGAAGTGATAATGATACACTTAAAAATATTCAAAGTAAAAGTAAATGTGATCTAAACCACCAAACTATTCACTTTAAAATAAACTTGAAATCATAATTTTAAAAATATAGCTGCTGGCAAATAGAATCTGGTTTGTGCCTTTCTCAATAGGAGTGGCCTTTTGATCTGAAGATCCTGTCTGTGCAAAATGCAAATATAATGCTATTCCCAATGCCAAGGATACTAAGTGTGGAGGACACCATGCTCTTGTCTCTGGTAAAAATACACACACCAACACTCCCCAAAACCCAAACATATAAACTACATTTTCTGTAGTAATGTATAAATAGTTTTAAGAAAATTGTAAATTCTAGTTTGGGTTGAAACACAATTTTCTGACAGATAAAGGCAAACTGCCTCCATTTTATTAGTTCCCCTCAGCTTATAAGGTATCTCATATGATGAAGTGATTTATTTTAATAAAACGAACAACTTCTATGTCCTCATTTTCCACTGTCCTTATACCTAAAAGTGAAAGTCTATAAAATATAATGAATGGATACTCAATATCACAAATTATAATTTTGTAAATCTATAAATATTCCAAATGCACTATTTTTGACAAAGAAGAGTTCCTGGAATATAATGTATTATTGTGACTGCCAACACTCATAATAAAAAAAATTATGACTGATACTTTTGTTCAGTTTTACAAAAAAATTGTTAGCAGAATGCAAAGGTATTTTAAAGATCCCAGTTTGTCTTCTGAGCTTTGAGTCTCTATCACTTTTTAATAATTGAATGCTGACTAGGGTATGTGCCTCCCTCTCTGCAAAGAAGAAAAGTATTATTCTTGCCCAGGATCTTCACATTATAGTTTGGAAAACAAAACATGGTAAGATTAAAAAAAAAAAAAAAATAGGGCATGTCTTGATTTCCTGGCTATGATCAGAAACACCATAAAATGTTTTGGCTTAACAACAGGTATTTATTGGCTCACAGTTTCAGAGAGTAGAAGTCTGATCCCAGGGTCAGTATTTTCTGGTTGGTCAGCAATCCTTGAGTTTTCTTGGCTTTTCTGTGACATGGTGAGGAACCTGGGGGTGACTTCCCTTTCCCTTCTAGGTTCTCTTTACATTAGCTTCTTCCCATGGCTTTCTTTATTTCGGTCTGAATTTTATTCTGCTTATGAAGGACTCCAGCGTCCTAGTTTGCTAATGCTGCCAGAATGCAAAACACCAGAGAAGGATTGGCTTTTATAAAAGGGGGTTTATCTGGTTACACAGTTACAGTCTCAAGGCCGTGAAGTGTCCAAGGTAACACATCAGCGATCGGGTACCTTCACTGGAGGATGGCCAATGGTGTTCGGAAAACCTGTTAGCTGGGAAGGCACGTGGCTGGCGTCTGCTCCAAAGTTCTGGTTTCAAAATGTCTTTCTCCCAGGTTGTTCCTCTCTAGGCTGCGGTTCCTCAAAAATGTCACTCTTAGTTGCACTTGGGATATTTGTCCTCTCTCAGCTTCTCTGGAGCAAGAGTCTGCTTTCAACGGCCGTCTTCAAACTGTCTCTCATCTGCTGCTCCTGTGCTTTCTTCAAAGTGTCCCTCCTGGCTGTAGCAGCTTGCTCCTTCTGTCTGATCTTATATAGTGCTCCAGTAATTTAATTCAGACCCACCCATCACCTCCATGGAAATTATCCAATCAGAGTCATCACCCACAGTTGGGTGGGGCGCATCGCCATGGAAACACTCAAATAATTACAATCTAATTAACACTGATAGGTCTGCCCACACAAGATTACACGAAAGATAATGGTATTTGGGGGACATAATACAGTCAAACTGGCACATCCAGTAATCTAGATTGAAGGCCTACCTGATTGAGTTGGGTCATACATAACTGAAACTGAAGTAGCATCTTCAAGAGCTCCTATTTCCAATGAGTCCACACCCACCAGAATGTGAACCAAGGCCAAGAACATGTTCAAACTAGGGTACACAATTCAATCCATCATAAAGCCCAAAATAGTAAACAGGAAAAAAAATAGTATACAAGAAATGATGCAAACAGGGAATTAGCCAAATGAATTTACTCTTGGTACTCAGTGAGGACTAGAGGACTTTTGCTGACATTGGCTGAGTTTCTGACTTTGGTAAACCAATGCAAATGTTCTTACAGCGAAATTTAGGAAGGGTAAATCTCTTCTTCCAGAAACAGTCTTGCTTTGGTGTGATGGACCTAAAATAATAAAATGGAATAAAGTATGATTCTCTTTTCTACTAACTTCTGCCTCTCAGCCCCTTCCTTTAAGATTTTCCTCCCTCTCCCAATTAATAATTCAAATTTTGCCTCCACTATGTCAGAACAAAGGAGATGTAGTCAACATGCTTACAACTTAAATTTTTGTCAAAATTTAGCATAAATACTAATAGGCAATAGCAATATAGCTAGACTCTGGGGTCAGAAAGACATGGGTATGAATACCAGTTTTTCCACTTACTGTTTGAGCTTAGCAAAATAATTTATACCTAACTGAGCCTCAATTTTTTCTCATCTGTAAAGTGGGGGTAATACACTGTTTTGGTTTGCTAATGCTGCCATCATGCAAAATACCAGAAATGGATTGGCTTTTGAAAAGGGTGTCTATTTGGTTACAAATTTACAGTCTGAAGGCCATGAAAATGTCCCAATTAAGGTATCAACATGAGTATACCTTCACCAAAGGAAGGCCAATGGTGTCCAGAAATCCTCTGTTACCTGGGAAGTCATGTGGCTGGAGTCTGCTGATCTCAGATTGTGTTCCAGATCCTCTCTCAGCTCCTGTGTGTTCTTCAAAATGTTGCTCTTGAGGTGTTTTGTCTTCTCTTAGCTTCTTCAAAGCATCAGCAAAAGTCTGCTTTCAATGGCCATCTCCAAAATGTGTCTCTCAGCTGTAGCACTGAGCTCCTTCTGTCTGAGCTCTTACAGGGCTCCAGTGATTTAATTAAGACCTATCCCGAATTGGTGGGGTCCATATCTCCATGGAAATTATCCAATCAAACATTTCACTCACAGTTGATTGAGTCACATCTCTATGGAAACACTCAATCAAAGGATTCCATCCTAATCAACACTAATACATCTGCCCCACAAGACTGCATCAAAGAACATGGCATTTTGGGGGACATAATACATGCTAACTGGCACATACACCTTGGAGGACATGGTTTGAATCCTAGCTTCTCCACTTATTAGCTATTGGACCATAATCAAATTACTAATACCTTTATAAGGCTCATTTCCCCCTTCATCTATAAAACAGGAATAACAATAATATCTATGCCATAGGTTAAGACTAACAAGATAGTGGACATAGTCTGCTCAGCACGAAGTCTGGCACACTGTGAGCACTCAATAACTGGTGCAATTATAATGTTAAATTTCAAGCACTAATTTTGTATTTGAAGAAGGTACACTAACAACCACAGGCCCATTTTCTTCAGTAGTGACACATTTTGCTCTACTACTCTCCCTTTTAATGAATGTTGCAAACTTATGAGAAAGTTGGAAATGCCATGACTGTGGTAAAATGAATTAGATTTGGAACTGCTTTCTGAAATTTGTAACTTGGGATGATAAAAATGCAACCTAAGAATTAGGAGAAAATATATAGTACTTTCTTAAGGACTTTTGAAAATTAATTTATTTCCTGTGATTGTGTTTTTTTTAATATAAAATGAGGTTCAAAATTTTGTATATCCATAAGAAGCCATGTAACAGATACATCTGCTTTATAACTAATCTGCTATTCCCAATTATTCAGCAGAAAGATAAAACCAAGAGAACAAATTGATCATAATAACAATAGAATGTAACTATGCTGCTATAAAAATTGTTGTGAAGAAAATAAAAAAATTAGGGATGTTCTGAGTATCATGTTTGGTGTCCATGATAGCTATTTTAGTATTCAAAATCTCTTACAAAACAAACTATAAAATTAAAAAAAAAACTACAAAAATCTGTGCTTAAATATGACAGCAATCAGGTATAGTCACATTGATTCTATCAAATGTATGTGTGTATACAGATAATTCTTCCAGTCAAATACTGTACCATACTAGCCACCTTCCCTACCCACCCCCAAATCCATACAAATCGCTAATGTATTTTAGAATAATAATCCTTAAAAACACACAAACACACAGAACAAAACAGCAACCAATTCTGTCTACAATTGTCTTCATATGTCTTAACTCCTGTTTTTTATTTCTAGGTTCTAACCATTATTCTTCTTCCCCACCTTCAAACATCCTTTGACCCCACTCACTGTTTGCAGTGATCACTCCTCATATGAACCAATACACTAGTATGGCATTACTTCTTTATATCTTTGTGCTTTTCTGAAATCTTCTTTAAGGCAGAAATCTATTTTATTTGTTTTTATTCTCCATGGCACTAATTAGGTGGTTACTAGTATTTGATGAATGAACAATGAATGAGTGAATGAGAGTAAAAAAAAATCTGTATCATCTGAATGAGTGTGAAGGCAAGTTATGAAAAAACTGATTTTAATTATGAATAAACTTTTAAAATAATGATACGTCCTTTGATATTCTAGAATTTGTCCTAGCCTCCAAAGTTTGTGAACATTTATTCTTTTTTAGAATGGGGCAGTTTTGTGGACCTATATTTCAAGTCCACATTAGGTTTCATGTAGTCCTCATCTATCTTAATACTGCAAAGATTATGGAAAAAGCTGCCATAAAGTCATCATAATGCTTTAAAATTTTTGATAACAATTATATTCCTAATATTTTGGAAAGTCATAAAAGGAGAAATGAACAAAGCATCTGAATTAGAGATTACATAATAATTTGTGAAAGAGGGTATTTCTGTTATTAACACAAATGCATTTAACATACAGTAAGATAAGTAAACAATCAGTTTTGTTCTTTTACCGTTAGGTTGGGGTGAGGGAGTAAAGAGAAGTGGAATATATTTTAGAATATATTTAGAAAATGTGGTATTTTATCACTTTATATAACTAAATCTGCAAGGCATAAGCCTCAAACTCTAACTCAGAGTACCAGAAATCTTTTACTTCCAGGGTGAAGCTGGTTTTCCTAGATAGTGATGCTGGCACCTTAAGCAGATGGCTTGGCTGTACATATCTGTTCAGGTTACTTCAATTGGTTTTCTCTAGGCCTCTACAATCTGTGACCTACTGGGAACAGGTTACTTTTGAAAGCATGTTGTTTACCTAAAAATGAAAGGTTTTGAGTAACTTCCTGAGAGGTAGTCACCAAATTTACCAAAATTATTCACTTCCAAAGATTTCTGATGTTTCTTTACCAATTGGTGTTTTGCAACATTTGTACTAAGGTGTAAAATAAACATCAGTGACTGCCCAAGAAGGGCTTTAATCATTACGAAGATTCCACTAAACTCTAAGTTTACTCAATTTTTTTTTCATTATCTGAAAGCAAAATGTTGTCCTGAGTTGTCAAATGACCATAGCAATTTTTTCAGGTAGGTCTTGCAGATATGTAGGGTTACTGCTTAGCAGTAATGACCCAAAACCCAAACTCTCCTTTTACTATCGTCAAGCTTGTTACTAGACAGAGGAAGGGCAGAGAAAGAATGGAAAATGTTTCTAAATCTTCCATTAAAATATAAATTTCAGTATGTCCATATTTCCTCTAAAATGCTGATATATAAATTTCAATATTTCCATATCTCCTCTAAAATGCTGATAGCTTATATATTAATGTCAAAATATTACATATGCATGTATGTGAGAACATATAAGTCTGAATATACATGTGAATTAAATATGTTAAAACTCAAAGTAAATAAAATATAACTCAATTCAAATTAAAACTAAACTTATGTATAAATTACCATGCTAAGAATTAAAAAAATGCCAGCAAATGAGGATCTCTGTTGTTGTTTGGATTACAATGACCATATAATTAATGTGACCAAGACAATGGTCTTCATGGATTTTGTTTTTCTTCATAGATTTTTAGATCAAAAAGGGACCTCACAGGTCCTCTAGACCAAGATTCTTCCACCTGAAGACCCCTGACTTAGAAAGTCAATGAATCTGGCACTAATGAGTGACACTTTTCTTAGAAAAAAGGTGTTTTTTTAAATTTTATTTTCATTTTTTTATTTTTTTTTTACCATTTCAGACAATTCAATCATTTAGCTTACTGCTGTCTTTAGAGGCTAGCTGTGCCTCAACTGGAACCAAATGTAACTCCACTATTTCCTTAAATTCTTACAACAAATAGCTTTAGCAACATATATTAATACTTAAAAATAAAACATATTGGAGTCAATCCTGAAACCAAGCAGGACTACTTTGGAATTCTCTATACTTCCCTATTTTCTAGATAAGAACTTGAACATTATCTTAAAGGCAGAATGGGTCCAATGCTCAAACATCTATTTCTAAAGTTTCATTTTATTCCTTACTTTCTTTTAGTTCATTTGTTCTCAAACTTTGGTGTTTATGAGGTTGTATATCCAACACCACCTGTACTTTATACTGAATGATTTTGTCTTTCCATACTGATTTTAGATCATAGCTCCCAGGTAAATAAAGTCTCAAAGAATTCTGAAAATTGTCAGTATTAATGATAGCAGGGTGGCACAAACTATACGGCCAGATAGCATCACCATCATTTCCATACAAGAGCTGTAAAAAATTTCTGCTGACATGAATTAAAGAAAACATGCCTTGGTATTGTAAGTATGGGCATATAAATATGGACAGTCTTTGTATAGCTTAATTTAGGAAAGGTCAAAGAAAAGAAAGTATGAAAAATCTTGAGTATGCTTATGTACTCATGGTTATGCATTCTTAGTTAAAATTATAAGAGCCCAAATTGGTAGTACTTCTTACATGGCATGATTCTTCAGAATTGAAGTTCGAAGCCAAGAAAATGGAATGAGCACCTGAAAACTGTTTATATATATCAGTCACTATAAATCTTCATGGAAAACAGGTTTAATTTAAAAGGTATAGAACTTTACCAAAATTGAATTTTTCCAAATAAAAAAGCTATATCTTGAAGCATCTCATGAAGTTGCTTATCAAATCAGTTGAGTTTCATTTTGTTTGAAAATATCAAGCCAGTTTGTAGATTAGAGAAAATAAAGTTGAAGCAATATCCCTATATAATTATCATATCCATTTGCTAACATTTGCTAGCACTTTTTAAAAATATTTTGAACTAGATTATGAAATAATTAGTAGCTTCATCATTTCTCTTCAGTCTAAATGAAATAAATACTAACAAGTATCAGGATAGCCAATTCCTGATCTTCATCAACTATATGCCTGCAACTACATTAATGAAGAATTCCTTTGTATCTTCAAAATAGTAAAAGTTGACTTTCCATGTAAAAATTTGATTATACTGATGATATACCTGTATATTCTTGATTTTATCTGATACTTGGTAACATATCTTATTTTGTTACACTGATGATAAAAAAGAAGCTCTGTGTGTTATGTGACACATCTCTTCATGTATTACCAATAAGAAAATAATCCTCGGTCAAGTCTTACTGCCTTGTCAAGAGATTTCATTAAGGACTATAAGGAGATTCTGAAGTTCTTCTTTACTTGGCATTTCAAAGGATAAATCTTAAAGAGTTAGACTAAAACTCTGGGCAGGCATTTCTTTTCTTTACTTTCTGAAGTAAAGAAGTAATCCATTTTAAGAACAATTTTATAGAGAGTTCATCAGTGTCCTGATTTTTTGGTGATAACTTTGGCTGCAGTCATTCATTAATTCAACAAAGTTTTACTGAGCTTCTGCAATGTGTCGGACACTTTTCTAGGAACTTATGAATAAGACGACTGTTTTTATTTCATTCAGCAAGCTTTTACATGCTTTTAAAAATATCAGGAGCTCTCTGACAGTTTACCAGGATACTGACGACAGACAACTGTGAGAACTTTCTGATACTGGAAGAAATATTTATGTAGCCTGGAGTTGAAAGCAACAAAGCCTTATCTATTTCTTAGTGGGAAAAAAATACGAAGATAAGTAAAAATATTTCAGAACTTTTTGAAGGTTACTTCAGGCCATATGAAAAATAGAAATTTGGATTTGTAATCCTTTCTTATAGATACAGATGGCATTGCTGAAATAGCCTTTGCCAAAGATGATCTCACTTGAAGATGAAAGAAATCATGCAAAATGAATTAACCTAGAAGAGTCTTAAAAACGTAGCTATAGGTTATCCTTTCTCAGGAGCAATAGGAAATATAATGGACGGTTGCAAGGCAGTTTTTTGTTTTGTTTTGTTGTTATGCACCATTGCCATTAAAACAAAAATTAAAAAATGAAAAGCTCATCACATATTGGTAAAGATTATTTGGGGTACTTATAAACCACAACTAACAGCATATAGAAGTTTTGTTTATTCAACATCTTCTATAGAAACAAATAAATTATTACAGAAAATTGCTATGGAGGATCTAAAATGGTAGGGCAGAGAGATAATGGAAGGAGGAAGTGCTTTAAATGCTTTAAATATTGTAGTTACAGATTAAGAAATGACATTTGACCTGAAACCTTGCATAGTCAGAAAAGAAATGCTACACTGTGGTTACAAACATCCTCAAAAGCTCTGTGGTTTAACACAGTAGAGTTTATTTCTTGCTCAAACAAAATCTTCTGCAGGTCTAGGAAATTCCCCAAATGGTAACTCAGCAACATAGGCTGCTTCAAACCTGTAGCCCTCCCATCTCAAACCAAGGCTTCCTCAGGTGTCATGGCAGAAGAGACCAGCAATTCATTTGTGGGGTTTTCACTGTTTCAGCCTAGAAGTGACATACGTTATCTTCTAGAAATTGTCACATTGCCCAACGTAACCACGCCGAGACAAAACAAAAAAAAAACACAAAAAAGCAGTAGGGGAGCAAATGGAATATTAGGTGGATGGAACAAAGGAAGCCAGAAAAGAACATTCCAGGCAGAGGGAGCAGCAGGTGCAGGGGTCCTGACAGGTATGCCTGAGCATAGTGTTCAAGAAACAGGAAGGAGGCTGAATCTTAAAACAAGGTGGTGAGGAGCAGGAGAGTGGTCAAAAGATAATATAGGCTTTATCAAGGTTAAAGAAAATCAAAATTACATCTGTAAATAATTAGGTACATAGGATCTAAATAGATTAATTATTTTTTAAAATATAAGTTATCTTTTTACTGCTCAGAGTTCATTCCTATGGTGTTAGGAACAAACAGGCACACACACACAAAAAGGTTTTACCATCCTTACATAAGGTTATTTAAAACATCATCCAGAAAATAACGACGACATAATCTCAAATACAATGGACCTCGTTCTCCCAATAAGTATCAAAAGGTCAATTTTGTATGTAACTTTCTTTAAAACAAAAGGCCAGGTGGTTGTAATTTATCTGAGCAAATCAAAATGAGGAAAAGGATGAGTACTGAAAAGGTCATTTAAAAGTTAGATCCCCAGAATGGATGTTTAATACATAGTACTCCTCAAAGACCCCAAATTGGGAGGAACATGGATAATTTCAATTTTAAAACTTACACTAAAAAAAAAAAAAAAATCCAACAAATTCCCACACAGAAAACTCTCATAGTCCTATTGTGGAACACTTTACTAGCTGGTAAGAGAAATGCCTGCCCTGCTCTCAAGAAATGAATGCTATGTCTTTCACACCCAGAATTGCACACTATGATCCAGGCAACCTTGATGAGTGGAAATACAAAAGCAGCTACTCACAATAGAAATGACACATTGACTCCTGCTTGTGTGCCAGTAATTTATGACTGAATGTTCTTGTCACAAGGAAGCTCAGATCAATCCTTCAGTAGTTTTATATTTTTTCCCCTCTTAAGTATTAATTTACTAAAGAAAGATACCTCCCACCCAACCCCCCCGATTCTGCAAATCAATACAAAGCTCAAGATTGAATTCCAAACCATAACATGCTAGCTTCTAGGTTAAGAAATTCTAAATGCAACATAATCTGGTTAGCTTTTTCATTTAGTGTACAAGGAGTTCATGTTGAACATTTAAGTAGTCTGTAACAATAATTTTGAATTTCTTCACAAGGCACTTAAATCTTCCTGGAAGCATAAATGACCCAAACACTGCCCTTTTCCTCTTAATATTTTAAAAACATTTTTTTCCTTGAAGGAAAATGTGATTATTTTGCTATTAGCTAATGGAGTCCTTCTCAGTTCAATATTGAGAAACTCTAAAAATGGACTTTATAGAAAATATTTATTTGCAAAGAAAGACATCTGCTAATTATAATTGTGGAAGTCCTCTATTAGAAGAAACTTATGGTGTCCATTGATGAGTCAGTGTTAAGAGATTAATATGCAGTCTTTTCTGCTTCCAATCTTCTGTGAAACAAAACATGATATAAATACTTTTTAAAAATTAAACTAATTTCAATCATTCAAAATTTTTAAATGTGAAGGGCAATTTGGTGCAGCATAGATTACTCAAGAATAATATAAATCGGCTTTCTCATGTACTTGGAGCAGTGTGTGAAACCACAAAAATCAGGATGCTAGAAACTCAATGGTCATATCAGACTCATTGGAATAACTCACTTTCTAAGTTGGAAGGAATTCTAGAGGTTACTTTGTGCATTGTTCCCATTACAGTATGGTCAAAAGTGCTATGAGTTTTCTGACAATGGTCATCTCAAATACATCTAGCAAAAGAACCACTTTTAAGCAAGGCAATATTTTTCCCCAAAGATTTACATCATTGTTAGAAAGTTCATGATATTGAACAAAAACTCCTATTCTTGAGCTCTTTGTGGAATGACTAAATTTAAATAGGATACTTCTCATTTACTAAAATTCCTTCAAATATATATTATAGTATGTGAAATTTTTCTCATATCTTCAAGTTAAACATTGCAATATCTTAAATTTTGTATTCATTTTTTATGCAACAAACATTACCGAATACTTCAATGTTCTAGAAACAAGGCTGGGCTCCAATACATAAAGATTTGAAGCACAGTCCTGCCCTCAAGGAGTTTACTCATAGTCTCAAACGCAGGACAGAATTGTTTCTCATGCAACATGATTTTCAGTGTTTTGTTTTTCAGTGCCCCTCTTTAAATGTATAATGAGCACAGTATTTTAGATATGATCTGACTATTGTAGAACATAGTAGAACTATTTCTCTTAATGTATTCTAAATTAACATGAATATTTTTTTCTGTTTTTAAGGGTTTTTGTGTGTTTGTTTTGCTTGTAGAGAGAACCACTCTATGTTGTTGGATTCAACAATTCCTGGTGTTTCTCACAAGAACTTTGATCAAGACAAGTCTTCCTTACTTAGCACTTCTAAGAGTAAATTTTTGAAACAAAATTCAGAACTTCTCATTTGTAGTCATTTAATTTTTCATGTGTTGTTGTTCTACCTATTTTTTTCCTTTAGTGCAGAATTCTATTTGAACCTTTAAAATTATGATGTATTAGTTATCTCTCCGTGTATTATCATTTATGTTGATCCCCTATTCTACTGCCTTGAACAGGTCAATATCTGTTGATGGCAAAGAACATAAGGCAGCAAGCTGCCATATTGCTAGTGATCCAAGGTGAATCATAGAAGTCACCAAGAGAATGACTTTTACCATTTCAGATCCCAGGGCTCCCTCTATGTAGTGATGTAAAAAGGTAAAACAGATAAAATATATGGATTTACAAAATTTCAGTTCATTTTCACAGACTATATCCACTCTTGGAGTCCACAGGTTGATAGTACCTAAGAAGTTTCCTAGCTATCAGACTAAGAATACTGTCTTTTATTTTCAAACCTTGTGTAATCATCGTTTGTTGACTGCAAAAACTTATACAAAACTCCTTTCTTAGAACTTCCCTTAAAAAGTACAGCTTTTTGGATCATATATTGTTGGAATCTAATTTTTGTACCATGAATATATATTATATAGTATGAGGAGGTAAGTTCCAAACATGCGGTAAGCGAGACAGCTCCTGCACACTTCAGGTTCAGCCAGTCTCTCAGAAACTGCGGACTAAACAGCTTTCTAGGCTCATCTAATCTCATGGTCCCAAAACTCCTCCCAAGAATTTTGCAGACTTCTCCTCTATATCTTGTCTGCTTCACCTATTGAATGTTATATGTTTTCCTGAGTTTATTGACTTAACTTGGTATATTCCCACTTACAAAACATATTTAATCATACAATTATTTTCCCTTTACCAAATACATTTTAACTTCTTACCAAGTATATTCTAATACTTAATACCTAACCTGTAAATTCCCTTATTCTAATACAATATATTTCCCCTCTACCATTTTTCCCATCAATCTTTAAATTTTATAATCAAGTCATTTGTTTCTTGGTTGATGAAAATTTTAAGTGGATAAGGGAAAAATAAATGAACTCTTTTTTTTTTTTTTTTTTTTTTTTACCATATTAGAACCTTTTCTCTATAAATGGACACTTATCCGGCAATCAACAATCTATGAATCTATTGAATTTCAGAGGTCCCAAGTAGGGTTCCCAATAAGTAGCTCCTTTTTATCCACTTGGAATGCTGAACAAGTTGAAAAAGAAACTAGTAAAGAGAGAGGACATAATATCATATTATTGATGATGCTGGTTATTTCACCTAAATTTACAAATCAAATAAGTCTTCTCCACTTCCTTAGGGGTGGATTGGGTGGGACAACTGACCAAGCAAAGCAGCAGATCGCTGGGCTTCAGCTAGGGCCAAGCCTTAAGGGGCAACTTTTTCATGCAGGTGTAACTTTTTTTAAGAAGGCACATCTGAGGCAAGGGTGTAATTATATGGGAAAAAAAGTCTTTGGAAATTGTTGGGCAGAAAATATTTGCTGTTATGAAACCACCAAGAAGTCAAGTTCTCTATCTATCTATCTATCTATCTATCTATCTATCTATCTATCTATCTATCTATTTATCTATCTATGTTACAGAACCTGAAGGAGCTTAAAATGGTTAGTGTTAGGCTTAGGTAGCCAGCAATAGTTTCTTTACCTAAAATTTCCTTATTTACATATTGCCTGACCCCATTTAAAATGCCCATCACCACACACACACATACACACAAACTGCCACTATCCCCCTTCCTTGCTTTGTTTTTCTCCATAGCATTATCTATCTGCCAGTGTATATAATTTGTTTACTATTTTTTAAATCATCTGTTTCCCCATTGAGAGTATAGGAATGTATTTGTTAAAATCTCAGCATCTAAAATGCATCTAGTACATGGCAGATGCTCAGAAAGTATTAGTTGAATTAAGTAATTAATTTAGGACCAAGGAGGAACATATGGATGAACTTTAGAATCATGTTATTTGAACAGAGGCTCAAGGTCACTCTTGACTATGTGACATTAGGTTGTCTCTGAATTGCTAATTACATATGAGAGACAATTTTTTCCTGGGAAGCAATGCCATAAAGACATGCAGTGGCAACAGTCTCAGTGAAACAGGACTGAAATGCATGCTCACATATGAACATAGGTCCTATGCAACAAATACAATACTCTCAACTTAGTACTGGGTGAATGGAAACTAAGACTTTTTGACCATATGGTCTGGGTGAAAAAGGTACCTGAAATAAGATGAGCTGGGGGCTGATACCGTTACAAATTTCTACGTGTTGCAAGAAGGCAGCATTGTCTCTTAGAAACAAGTATACATAAGGCCCAAATTAACCTTTTACTTAGAGATTTCTCCCACTTGGATTTAAACTCACAAGTCAGAGTTTGGACAACTGGGTATAGACCGATAGGCATTCTGGCAAATTAAAACCAAAGAGATTTTCTCAATCTACTTCTTCCCTCAGATACCACTGAGTCTGCTATGGTGTCCGGCAACACTAAGTACTAGGTTTAGGCAATATAATTTTGCCTGAAATAACTCCTATAGAAGCTAGGGATTCGGCTTCTTCTAAATTTGGTGACTGTGAATCCAGTACTATGAAAATTTTCTGAATGAGTAATGATTTTTACTTTTTAGAAATAAAGGCCCTTAGGGACTTGAAACTGAACTAGTACAACTATGTTTGCCCTGAAGGAACTTCATCTGTTCTGATGAGAGACAGACAATCCCAATTCTATCTGTGAATGGAGAATGCTTCTGGCTGAGACTGAGGAGAGTAAGAAATATTGAAGGATGTCTTTTGGAATTTATTTGAAGAATTTTTTAACACAAAGGTAAGTGTTTTATTCTAGACTTTAATTATGCATGGCTTTAACTTGCAAACAAATATAAATCTTTTAACTTTAAGGATTTTCCTTGGAAATATGACTAAATGAGACTATTCAATTTGGGGCATTTCTATCTTGTTGAAATTTTATTATTTGTGAATTGTTATGCATTTTAATGTTAGTGTTATTTAATGTGGCCATACAATATAGTTAGACATAATTTGAGATAGGATATAAATTAGGGGGTTTCTCCAGCCCAACTCAACCCCAAGACTAAAGAGAACATGCCAGGCAAAAAGTTCCCTATGAATTTTAGTTAGGGACTTACTTACAGGAGAATTTTTCCCAACGGCGGCTGGTTGGGAAATGGAAGTCAATAATCCACACAAACAAGAGGAAGAGAAGTGCCTCAGCAGAACCTCACTAGATTTGGTAACAAGAAACCTCAGCTGAGTCTTGTGAAAGTTGATTACCAACAGTGATGGGTTTATTGATCCTCAGTGTCTGTGCTCTGGTCACGCAGGCTGCAGAATGCTCAAGGCTCCACCCTTCTCCCTAAGGGAGGGGGTGGGTGCTGACCCATGGGTGCCACAAGGGTAAACTTCCAGCCTTGGGTGCAGAGTGGCATTGATGTATATTTGATATATGTACTGTTCCCACCCATTTCTGAGCCTTCTGGGTGTAAAATCAAAATGGACCCCATGGGTCCCAGGAAGATACCCAAAGATGCAGTAATTAGAACTGGCACTGTGTCCCTGAAGTTAGGAAGATAGTTGTATTGATAAATTGCTGAAGGTGGGAACATACCTGTATTGATAAATTGTTGACCTACTTCCCCAGGGTATATAACCACTCCCATGGGCTTCATGATTAAGCCCAGTGGATTGAGAGAACCAAGTCAGAGAAGGAAATCTTTCACTAATAGGAATTTCCATGAGTATTTATTTTCCATAAATATACTCCTAGCCTTTCTCCTGCTGCTTACTCATTCTACTCCTGGGAAGTCAAGTGATTTATTCTATTGGTAAATTGGGGTGTGTTTAACTCAGATATCTGCCTTTCTTCCACTTGGAAGCTAATCTGTCTACAGATCATGTGCATTCTACACTGTTCCTCCATGCCATAACTTCTTATCTTGAAAAGTCCTGCTCCTCCTACAGAAGAAAGTATGCCCAGTCTAGCATTGCCCATGGCACATGACTAAATCTGCCTAATTCTGGGGATCAGAATTAGCAAGCTCATTTGTCTTATGGACCCAAGCCATGTACTTCCACACGAACTTTATCATTAATAAAGACAATATATTGGCCAGTATTTTACAATTAATTGTTTAGTTCATGTTTGTTTAGAACCCAGGCAAAGAAGAGAGTGCTAATTATTGGGAACCCCTCAGAATCTCCCAATAATAACCATGCTATTACCCAGTCCCCATTTTTTCTATCTACTTCAGAAGAATACCAGATACTGCTAAAAGCTTTACTGAAATCAAGATACATCACATCTGTAGCATATCCTTGCTCTATTAGCCAAGTTTTCCTAACAAAAAAAAAAGAAAAAAATGCTCAGTTTTGAAGTCCTAATTCACTTGTAGCTTTAACTTTTGTTCCAGTTTGCCAATGCAGCCATTAGGCAAAATACCCTTATTTCTGGTAGTTGGCTTTTATAAGGGGGTTTACTTGGTTATAAAATTACAGTCTGAAGGCCATGAAAATGTCCAAATTGAGGCATTAACACAAATATACTGTTCTAGTTTGCTAATGCTGCCAGATGCAAAATACCAGAGAGGATTGGCTTTTCTAAAAAGGGTTTATTTGGTTACACAGTTACAGTCTTAAGGCCATAAAGTGTCCAAGGTAACATGTCAACAATCAGGTACCTTCACTGGAGGATGGCCAATGCATCCAGAAAACTTCTGTTAGCTGGGAAGGCACGTGGCTGGCGTCTGCTCATCCCTAGGTTGTGTCTCAAAATGGCTTTCTACGTTTCTCTCTAGGCATCTGGGGGTGTTCTCTTTGCTTCTTCCAGATAAATTCTGGATTAGCAAGTCTGTTTTCAATGGCCATCTCCAAAATGTCTATCTTGGCTGCAGCTCTCTGAGCTCCTTCTGTATGAGCACTTCTAGTGCTCAGGTAAACTAATCAAGACCCAGGCTAAATGGGTGGAGCCACACTTCCATGGAAACATTCAATCAAGAGGTCACAGCCTAATCAAAGGTGTCACTCACATGGGGTGGATCACATCTCCATGGAAACAACCTAATCCCAATAACCCATGGGATTGGATTAAAAGATCATGGCTTTTTCTTGGGGGCATAATATAACCAAACTGGAACACCCTTTCTAACACAATTGCTTTTACTAAATAAATGAATGAATACATAAATGAATGATTAATTAGAATACTGAACTCTATTTTGCCATGGGATCAAATATAGCTTTTTGGTAAACATTTTAAAATCTATCTTGCTAAAACTGGGGTATATATTTATGCCTACCTCCTATATTCCTTTTCCCATAATATACCCTAAAATGACATGACCAATTTTCTCTCCCCCAGGATTTCAATATCCCCAACCAGGTTGGTGGTTTCTTTCACTATTCTCTCTCCCTTCCAAGAGTTGAAGCTGTAATGTCAAGAATTGATCATATCTTCAGCTTTCAGCAGACTGTGCCTTCCAGCACATGCCCAAATGGGTACTATTCCCCTGCAATTACTCTATTTTGACTCAGTGCCAGTTTTGTAATCTGCCTTTGGGACAAAGACAGTTTATCACAGGTCATGCAATTAAGACTACACATACTTTCAGCTCAAGGGATATATTTTAGAACTAGTTCAAGTGCAGTACTCATTAGAATCACCATTTTTAAAATGTAAATAATTTGATTTATGTTCCCGTTTTCCATTTATTACATTCTTTCTATCACAAGTACCAATCCTCAATGTCAAGACTATCACACAACTAAAATAAAACTTACTGATGAACTACATGTTTCTAAGTTTCATGCTTCTAAGTTTCACACGGCCTTTGGTGCTATTTTGCCTTTTCCTCTTAATATTGGGTGAGCGACATCCTTTGATGAAAAATGCTAGATATTATATTAATCAAGCACAGAAAATTGAGATCCCTCCAAATGTAAAATGCTAAGGCTGTGGAGACTGATGAGAAACAGGTCAAGTGTGCATCTTCCAGATTTATATTATAAATTGAGATTTAAGGCATGGAATATTAATTTACAGCAGAAAATTTTAATGACAAAACAAGGCAGAAATGCAAATGCGAGATCAATTATCAAGCAAGTGACATAAACAATGAAGTGCTATGATTTCAGAAAAAGACAATATCACAATGGACTGGACTGGTACTAAAGGCCTAAAGAAGCCTGTAAGACAAAGATGACACTTAAATGATGTGGAGGACTTGAATAAACCACATTATGATAATTAAATGATAATCTGGGTCAGAATAATGTTTTCAGTTCACAATTTTCTAAGTTTCACAAGAATAAAAGGAACCTATTATTCATCTTCATAATACAAATTCCTGTATATTATTCCTTCTCATTCGACAAACTCTATACATTGCTTTTATATTCTGCCTTATTTCTCTTCGAATTTGGAATCTCTCAAATTTTCTCATCCCTGAATCCCATAAATTTTTCTCTACCCTGCTTTTTCTATTTTCTTGTATTTACAGTAACTACAGAAAAGTAAGTTCTCACCCTTCCTATACACCAGAATAAGTTTGTGGCACCAGGATTTTAAAAATATAACTATATTTACATTAATTATTTATTTGACATCCGCTCTGCTAACCAAGCATTACAATATACAGTAGGTGGATATGCATGGTATCTGTGTGTGTGAAATGCCAACAGGTGCCAACTGAAGCCCATCACCATACTGGACCTCTTAGGCTTTGTTAATTAAGAAAGCACCTTACATCCAACTATAATTCTAAAGCCAGTTAGGTCAAACTTCAGAAAAATACATGTGAATTGTTGGAAAGTCAATGAATTTTTATAAATACTACTAAAATAGACCTGAAAATTTAATTGGTCTCTACTACCTTTCAACTACCTCTTCTCTCCATCAGTAATAAAAGTAATGAATACAGCATAATCATTACTCAATCCATTAAATACCATACTTTTTAACAAAGCACATACACGTTTCTTTTCTGAGAATCATAGGTAAACAACTACAATTTGTTTTTCCAATTCATTGCCTACTTGCTTCAAAAATATGAGATGGCTAACCAAGCAAAAATTACTCTAATTTAAATGTTTTCTCGATCTCAGAATAATGACCCAAACCATATTTTAATTCATGTTAGAAGGTACTGTAAGCTCATCAGTCTAAGTAATACATACTGCAGACATTAACAAATACACAGAGACAATAAGAATTTTAAAGCTACCCTTCTGCAATTCTCTTGCTAACATTTCAGTCTGAATTTATAGCATTTATGATAATTTACCATACACTGCTGACTTAAAACATTTAAGTGGAAATGATGCAAATATACCTTCAGAGAATAATGTATTATATCTGGCAAAACTTTCTCCAGTGCCAACAAAAGAAGAACACAAATTATAATGTAACTGGAAATTATGCCCTCTTCCTATTAAAAGATCTCTTACCCCTTTCTAATGGACAGTACTAAAAAGGAAGCAAGTCTTTATGAATTTCCAAATGTATTTTATATTATTATCTATTCATATTTTTTTTAATTAAAAAAAAATTCCCTTTAGAAAGCGCACACCTTTGAAAGTGATTTTATCTTCACAAGACACTTGTGAGTTCAGACTCCATTTCTCTCAGGGAGTGAGTTAGAGCATATTTGGGGCTTGCTAGAGGGCACAAAACAACTCTAGTCATTAGAGTTAATTTTTTTCTCATTATCTTTTTATTGTAGTATTGACAACTCTCATCTACCCAAAATAAGAATAGAAGGAAAAAAGCACTCTCAGTTCCATGCTGACTTGTTGATGTTAGAGATGGATAAAAAAAGTACCTGTGTCAGAGGTTAGTAACATAGATCAAAGGACAGTTCTTAAAATCTGATTGTATGTAGTCATTCTCATCAGAAATAATCTAGTATGATAAAAGTTAGTTGATCCAAAACTGCAGGGCTCTATAACTGACTTTAAATTAGCATATTTAACTACCTAGGCTATCAAATTAATTTAGATCAGGACTCAGTATATAGTGACAAAGTTTGCCATCTGGTGGTCAGTGTAATACAGGTTGGATGTATTCACTTATTATGTTTCTATTTCAGAATTCTGACCTAAAAACGTGAAAACAATATTAGATGCTAGAAAGTACTAGACAATTCATGGATTATTGTAAGTCAGGGCAGAGAGAAATGTATTGTGGGATTTGGTCAGATAATCGCTGTGGCAGCTGCATAATGGCCCCTCAAGGTATCCTGGTCCCAATCCCTGGAAACTGACTGTTACCTGTTATGGCAAAAGGGACTTTGTGATTAAATGAAGGGTCTTGAGATGGGAGGTTATCCTGAATTATTCAGATGGGCCCTAAATGTTAACACAAGTGTCCTTTTAAGAAGGAGGAAGAGAAATATTTAGGCATAGGTAGCAATGTGATCAGTGAAGCGAGATGCTACCCTGCTGGCTTTTAAGATGGGGAACAGGGCCAGGAGCCAAGGAATGCTTTAGAAGCTGGAAAAGCTAAGGAAACGGTATTCTCCTCTACAGATTTTGGAGGCAGCATGCCCTGCCAAGACCTTAATTTGGTCCAGAAAAACTGTCTGTGGATGTGTGATTCTACAACTGTATGAGTATAAATGTGTGTTCTCTTAAGCAACCAAATTTGTGGCACTTTGTTACAGCAGCCATAGGAAACTAATACCACAGCTAAGTGAAAGAGGGTCTGAGGCTAGAATGATATAAGAAGATATAAGAAGAGGTGTGAAAAAGTAACTCGCCACTGATTAGATCTTAGATATGACCATGTCTGTCAATAAACAATGTTTTAGTACTCAAACTAATTATGTTTTCCAATCCTGGAAAAAGCAATCAAAATTTTTAGAGAAAAACCAACTATAATACACCTACAAATGAACACTTTCCTATCACAATCTGTGATCTAAGTAATTTAAAGGAATAGAATAGTTGAAAGTTTTTACACTACAAGTGTTTTCAGACTCTTCCTTAAAGCATGGAGTAAACTTTTGTACATGCACATTTTACTAACCCATGCAATGTGATATATTTTAAATTGTTAAACATTAACCAAAGCAAGGAGCAAGCCTGCGGTAGAGGACAGATTTGCAGTAAAATAAGGCTTTAGATAAAATTCAGCAAGCATAACAAAATGAAAAGATACAGCTGGTCTGAGAAGTAATATGCAGCATATTCCCTCCCTTTATTTATTTATTTATACCAATACTTCTATGATTTTAACCAATCCTACTTTCTGGGAAGTGAACAAAAGTTCTGCATGCAGCGCTAAAAATTGTTAAGTATTTGAATCACTATGAGGTGTACTTATGCTTGAAAAATAGAAGAGTAAAAGCTTAGGTTTCTAGTTCTCAGGATCGACAAGTATTCTGATGGTCAAGGTCATGGTCAGATACAAGATAAACATAAATGACAGATATTCAAGATCATCCGTTCAGTTCAATAAACATTCATTAGAGACTAGACTCTGAGAACTGTGCTAGGCACTGAGAATAGAAAGACATAACTCTGTTTTCAGAAGACACAATTTAAATCTGCTATGAAAAAGAAATCCACATGCAGCTATGGGAGTAAAGGAGGTGGTAATTTAACTCACACTGAGAGTGAGTTAATCGTGAGCTAGGAAGGCTTCAAGTCGACTCCTGAAGAGAAGAACATGTTATCTCGGAGAAGAAGAGAGAGGTGAGAAGTTTAGGAGGAGAAGGAAGGATGGGGAAGAGAGAAAAAAGGAGAAGATACAATATGTAGAGGAACAAGAATAGGAAATGTAAAGGCACAGAATTATAAGATAGAATGGGGCAGTCAATATTTTGCTTTCCTTAGAAATTAAGGGAATTTAATGGAAATGAAGCAAAAGAGGTAGGCAAGATGTCAAAGTCCGCTCACAAAAAATATTCTGTAGGGGATGGGGAACCTAGGTATATTTGTTTTCATTTTTTAATTAAAAAAATTTAGTGCTAGATACACAATCTTTATTATTCACAAGTTGTATTCACTTAAAATTTAGACTGGTTAATATTTTTCTCAAAAATTAGACTATGAAATGTATCTTACTTAAAAATGGTTCATGTAACTCTTATGTACAATTTGAAGAATATATGTACTTAACACTTGCTTAGGAAAGAGAAAGATCAGTATTTTTGAAGCCCCCTACGTGCCCCTCCCAGATTAAATCCCTCCCCTTTCAGATGAAAACTATATGTTGACTATTTTGTTAATTATTCTATTTATTTTAAATAGTTTTTCATTTGAGTTTACTGTAAAACAATATATGGTTTAGATATAAACTGTTTGTTCTTTATATGCTGTACATAACCTGCAATTTGCTCTTCCTGTACCCTATTAGGTTTTTGAGATTTATTCATTTTGATGCTTATCTATAAAGTTCATTCATTTTTCACTATCATAATGTTCTATTACAGGAAAATTACACAAGGTATCAATGGACCTTTGTTATTACCAGTGTTTTGCGACCACAAACAATACCGTCAAGACATTTTTGTACATAGCTACTAGTGCATATATTCAAGTTTTTTAGGATATACACCCAGAAGGAAGTTATGTGTATCTTCAATTTTGCTAGATTGTACCAAAGTCTTTTCCAAAGTAGTATCAGTTTACATTCCCATGGCTCTACATGGACAACTTACACTTGATAGATGTCAGATTTAAAACTTTCTCCCAATAGGGTGTGTTCAAAATGGTTTTTCAATGTGTTTTTAATTTGCATTTATCTAATTAGTAATGAAGATGACTGTCTTCACATTGTTTATAGTTTTTATAATTTATTGACTATTTTTGTTTCTGTGATATACATATTCATGTCTTTTGCCTATTTTTCTATTTAGTTGTCTTTTTCTTATTTATTCATAGCAGTTATTTAAATATTTCAGATCCTTTGTTGGCAATATATTCATCTAGTTTTGTTTTTTGTTTTTAATTTTATTTGATTGTGGTGGCTCTCTCCCCATCCCTGCCCCAGGTAACCTCCAATCTATTTTCCATCTCTATGAATTTTTTTATTCTTGATATTTTGTATAAGTGGAATCATACAGTATTTGTCCTTTTGGGTGTGGCTTATTTCACTCAGCACAATGTTCATCCATGCTGTAGCAAACAGCAGAACTTCATTTATTATTAGGGCTGAATAATATTCAATTGTGTGTGTGTCTACCACATTTTATTTATATGCTCATCCATTGATGAAAACTTGGGTTGTTTCCAGCTCTTTAGGTGTTTTAGGTGTTGTTTTTTAACTAGCAGAAGTTCTTAGTATTAATGTATTTGAAAGTATTCATAATTCCCTTTATGGTGTATGTTTTTTGAGTCCCAAGGAATTCTTCCATACCAAAATGCTCTAAGATATTCTCCTATATTTTTTCGAATTTACAATTTTGCTTTTTACTGTAAATGAAAATAGATTGCCTTTAATCCATCTGGGGTTAACTTTTTGTATGTGCAAGGTGGGATACTGTTTCATTTATTCCACATGGATAATCATTTGTACCACCATCATTTACTGAATACTCCATTCTTTTCCCAACAATGTGCAATCAATTCATAAATCAATCTATATCTATATCTATATTTCATAGGGGTTTTATTTATGGACTTTATATTCAATTCCATACGTTTATCTATTATTGAGTGAATACCACAATAAATTTTGATTTCTAGAAAGACAAGTACCCCAACTTTCTTCTTCTTTTTCAAGAGTATCCTGGTTTCCTTTATTTCTTTAAAATCAGTTTTTAAAATGTTTAGACATATTCAAAAGACTATAGATGCAGTGGTTACAATGGGAATTTCATTAAATCTATAGATCAATTTGAGTAGAATTGATAACTTTACCACATTGAATACTCCTATCAAGGAAGACGTTATTTCTCTACATTAGTTAGGTCTTCATTAATACTTCTCAATAAAGCTTTATAAAACTTTATAATTTCTACATAAAATGCGTCTGTTATAAAATATTCTTAAAATTACATTTTCTGTTTGTTTTATGAGTATACAAAAATATGAACTTTTCTTTTGTTTGTTTACTTCATTTTTGGCAATGTTGCTTACTTTTTAATATTTCTAATAATCTGTGTATAGATTCATTTAGATTTTCCATGTAAATAATCTCAATAGTTAAAAGTTTGTTTGTTTCTGATCTGTATAAGTTCTAATTTTTTTCTTGACTTGCTGCACTAGCTAGAGGAAGCAATACAATGATGAATAGAAGTGGGAGCAGAGGGTATCTTGCCTTGTTTACAGTTTCAAAGAGTATGCCTTATACTTTCTCCACCAAGTTTCATGTTTGCTGTATGTAGTACAACAGTGGATACTATTATCGGTTAAAGGAAATTCTCTTTTTATCCCTACTTTGCTAAGATTTAAAAAAAAATCATGACTGGAAGTTGAATTTTCTGCATCTATTGATATTGCCATATGATTTTTCTTCTATAAATAAGATAAATACTAACATTAAGAATTTGTACAGTGGAAAAACTTCTAATGAAGGACAATAAGAAGGAATAATCATTGAGATAGCTAAAGAACCAAAGCAGGATGATGTTAGAGACACTAAAGGAAGACAGACTTTCAAACACTTAGAGTGTCTAAATGTGTAGAAATATTGTCCTACCCTCTGCTCCTGAATTTTGTCTTTGACTTTTAACAGTCTCTATGATTGAATTGTGGAGCTTCTTATTCCTCTTGATTTTGTCCTTATGTGAAATTAGCAACATTTTTTTGTTTTATTCATCTGCTTTACTGAGCTCATGCACCAGTATTATTGTACTTATTTTGGCAATATCTATATTGCCTCAGTTTATTAAGGATTTACTTTACTTTATAATTTGCTTTGGTTTTCTTGATCCTGAACTGTCCTTATACTTTTGATAACTCAGGAGTTTAACAAGAAGGTCTTGGATCTTTGCCCCTGATAATAATTGTTCACAAACAGGAAACTAAAATTTCAATAGGTTGCAGTAGATTAGCTCACAAGATGCACTTCTCAACCTATCAGTAGCATTAGATAGTCCTTACCCTCTAGGTCTCTTCCTGTTGCCCACGTGATTTATACCCATTATAATTTCTAATCAAAAAATAAAAAACAATATACAAATAAGCAAACAACAAAAAGAACACAATTGAAATTATTATGGTTAAAGATGTTGCTGATCACTACTACATGATGAGACTGTGTGGTTGGATTTGCAATTCTATTCACATTGAGTAGCTCTGTAATCTTTATATATTTATTTATTTTTTGTTAAAATTTTATTTTTATTACTTCTGACTTACTGAATGTGCCACAAACTATTTGTATCATGGGAATGCTACTAATTGGCCATATGATTATGGAAGAGCTGCAGCATCTCAATTTAATGTTATGGACTGCCAAATTTAATGATTAGCAGCCTTGATGTAGCCCCTAAAACTTCTACCAAATAGTAGAAAGTATGAGAATATGACTTGAAAAAAATCTTGCTTTTTTTTTTTTTTTTCCCTCTTCTTCTTCTGTGTTAGCTAACCTGCAAAGACCATGTGGGCAGAAAGTGCAAATCTGTGGATGTGCACTGTTGATTATTTCTTTGAAATAACCTAATGGAAAAAGCACCGCATAGCATATTGCTAGTAATGGTAAATTCCTGGATAACTGCTTTTTCACCTTCTCACATTTCTTGATGCTAGTGACAATTGTAGCATCTTTCAAGTTATACCAAATTCTATCAGGGTGTCATATGCTAGGAAAGTCCTGGCATGCTGACATGCCTATATGCTCTCTCCTGTCCTTGCTTGCAAAATATGGCATGTATTCTTGCTAAGGGTATTCAGATTCACCAAATTCATTAAAAAATCACAGTGACACAAAGTCCAGTATTTTACCTGGCCCTTTTCACTTGATTATTTTCCCTTTTAGATTCTTATTTTGTATGTTTTCATAGCACTTAACTAATAGCATTAGCATTAAGTTGGGAAGTTCCTACCTGAGATAAAATTTCTTCTTCTTTTTAATGGTTACTCTGAAGTATATTTAAACTGTGTTTATTTCTGTTTGTCCACTAAATATACAGACACTATGGAATTATCCATAAAGAGTTAATTCACTATAATGAGTTGTTCACTATCAAGGTGACAAAGAGTATAAATCAAAATACTCTGTCTGGCATTTTAAGCCCTACTCAGTGTATTTCAAAAGAGAGAAGTGGGATACTTTAGAGTTCATCAATTACATAACATTAAATTAGCCTCCATCATGGACTTGGTTAGACAGCCTTTATCTATTTTAATTTACAGCAAAAAGGACAGCCAAGTACAGGATAACAGCAGTGGCCTGGTCAAAGCGAGGCTCTGTATTCTTAGTTACATGAAGTTATTTTGCATTTGTAACATTAAGATGGCATTAAGATAAAGACATCTAATTCTAAGAAAGTTCCAAATAGCATATAATATGTTGTATTCCATAATATTTACATTCACAATAGTTTATTACAATGGAATCTATATTTAACACACCAAAATTTTTCATTAATTTAAAACACTTATGATATGCTCACATTATAAAATACAAATTCCAATTGAGATATTCTGTTAACATGGCAGAAACTAAATAGTTTTCAAAGTTTTTTACATTATTCACCATTATATTCCTTCAGAGATACATGTTTCTTGTGTAATAGAAACAATATTTTACAAACATTATCAGATGTGGTAGCAGCCTACCTATGACATGAAACAGGAAGACTAAAACATTTCTAGTTAAGTGAACAGGAATCAAGGCAAAATGTAAACAATTGCTAAGTCAAGTTAGATAGATTTGTTGTGGAGTTTTTGGCTTTGAAGTTGAACAATAAAGGCAGATACATAGGGAGGACAGGATCATGTTAATTTGCAATTCCCAGGGATAAAGAAATAGAATATTAGATATAGTAAGATGTACCCTTTTGCTTTACTTAGTCAAAAGAAGAATATCCAGGGAGAAGACAGGTACAATACTAGAAAGACGACTATAGGAGATAAGCCTTTGCATATTTAAAAATGGTGCACTCCTATTATACACCTGATATTCTGCTAGGTGCTGGAGCTACAAAGGTGAGTAAGACCCATTCCTACCTTTTAGGTAAACTTGCAATCTAGACAAGTAAACACATACTTGGAATACAATACAGGTGTGACAACAGAAGCATGCCCAACGGTGGTTTCCAATCTAGACCTCCATTCTATACCAAGATATTAAGAAGTTTAGCACCCAAGATTAATAGAGAAAATAATACTTTCACTGATTGAAAATATTTAATAAATGTTTATTTGCATGATAATGTTTATTAATTATACAATTCTATCTGTTCCTTAGAAAATATATCTAATTGCAATATTTTAGTTTTGGTAGTAATACTGTTTTTAATATGTTAGGACTACAGCATTTACTTTATAAAAATTTGTGATTCAGAACTTTCACTAATTGACTCAAATGTACACACAGCTGGTATTAATTGGTTAAATTTCTTCCTAGTTGAACTCTCTTGTGGTTTTCCACAACAGGTTTTTCTTAGAAAGGTACTCTGCTTTTTAGATAGTACATGAAAATATTTATTCTATTTACCTTCTTCTAAACCTAAAGACTTGAAATATTGGTTCTTGTAGCAAATTTACAAATGTTATTTCAGGACCATCCCCCAATATCATTCTTTTTCTCTAGAAGCTTTTTTTTAATGTGTGTGTTGCTTTTTTTAAAATGTGTCTGGTTTTCCTCAGTGCAGCACAATATTCATATTCTCCATGAATATGAGTACATTTTAGAGACCCCAAAATATCTTTGTTCCTTAAGATCATTACAAAAATGCTAATCCTAAATTTCAAATCACTTCATTAATGTTACACAGACTGCTAGTGCGCATCTCTCCTTCCTCAGCACAGTCCTAGACTGCATTTGTCAGCCTCATCTGAGGGTGGTCATGTGACCAGCTCTGAACAATAAGATGTGGCTACAAGTGCTATAAATCACCTGGAGGCCTCCACAGAGTCTCCTCCCTCTTTGCTTTTTTTTCTGGTCAGATGCATAGGATGGAGAGGAAGATGCAGAGTATCTGTGCCTGTTTGGATCTATTAAGTCCCCCCAAAAAGCTATATTCTTTAATGCAATTTTGTGGGGGCAGACTGTTTAGCCTGTTGATTAGGGTGGAACCTCTGATTAAATAATTTCCACAGAAGTGTGGACCCCACTCATTTAGGGTGGGTCTTGATTAGTTCATTGGACTACTTAAGAGAGCTCTAGAGATGGAGCAGAGACAGATGTAGAGATGCCTGGAGTGAAGACAGAAGTCCAGAGGTGTTCTGGACGCCATTGGCCTTTCTTCAGGGAAGGTATCATCTTGTTGATGCCTTAGTCTGGACACTTCTATGACTTCAGAACTGTAAATCTGTGACTCAATAAATCCTCTTTATAATAGCCAATCCATTTCTGGTATTTGGCATAATGGCAGCATTAGCAAACCAGAACAGTATCTACGGAACTGTTGAGTACTGGGAGGAAGAATCCTGTGTCACTAAATTAGCATGTGGATATTTCGACTACTGACCATCTTGGACTATCACCTGTATGAAGATATTGGGATTTTGGAATTAATTTACTAAAACAGTGCATGTTACCTACTTTGTCTAATACACTTCCTTAACTGAGCTTAATGACTCTTCATAGGAGTAGTAACTCAGGGTGTAGAAAGTGACTTCTTTATTTGAGGTAAAACTCACAAACTGATCTGAACTATAAATTTTAAATATAAACTTATAAAGGATGAGAATTCTGAAATAATCTGTTTTGATATTCATTCTTCAACTATTACTGTGCCGCTAGATGACTGGGAATGCTCAGTGAACTAATTTCTTATTATTTTATTATTTTTCTCACTCCCTAAGCATTAATATTTAAATGTTCCTTATTTTTATGCAATTTAATATCATGAACATTTCCTTTTTTTTACATTATAGAAGATTATCATATAGTTCTAAAATATATAGCACTATTAACACAATGAATGTGTACTTGATAATGAATGCACATTAAAATACAAATCACAGTTGCTCTTAATGGGTTTTAGAATGACATTATGCTAGGTTTAAAATATTGGAAACTTGTACTGGATGCTGGGAGTTTCAAATACTCTCACGTACCTAATACCAATTTTATCTTCCATCCTTTTTTTTAAAAAAAAGAATGTTGTAGCTAAAGGACTGTGGGAAGACAGTGGAGCAGGAAGCTCCAGGAATCAGTCTGTCCAACAAAACTACTATTGAGCCTGCAGGAACTGATGAATCAACTATGTTGAAACTGGAGTTTAGTGGAACACTGTGAAACATTCATGGAGGAGCGGGAGGAAGAGGCCAGTAAATTTTGGTAAATACCAGTGAGTTCCATCCTCCCTGCAGTGGCTGTGATCCCCCATCCTCCAGCCTCCCAGTAGGCAACAGTGGGGACTACAGCTTGGGCTCCTGGCTCATCCTGCTGGTGCCAGGGTGGGGGACACAAAGACGTAGACCTGTAAACTCCAGGGGTGTGTTGTCTGATCACTGATCACTGCTTTTAATAACCTACTTTGGATTGCTGGAAGGAGGCTCTGAGGGCAGCCATTGCTCCAGCCTCCCTCAGGCAAAGGCAGTAGAGAAGTCCTAAAGACAGTAACGTTTCTCAAAACTATGGAAAACAGTTAAAGGGCTGCATTAACTGGGCAAATGCTGAATCAAGAAAACACAGCTTGAAGAGCCATAAAAGAAGCTTCTGGGGTCCTTGTGGCCCCTTCCCCAACCCCTCAAAAACAGTCTGGTGGAGCTAGCTTATTCTCCCACTCTGGGACCCTGGCCCTATTTCAGAGGGAGCATAGTGGCTTCTGTGTGCATACTAGGGTATGTGTAGGTCAGTGAATATCTAATGAGTGGAAGTCTGAGGGAATGAGCTGGAGAACTTGCCTCAGGCTTGCGTTCACAGAGTTTGTCTGGAGGACAGAAAAGCAGCTTGCAGATAGCTAGGACACTGTGAGAAACAGTTAAGTCGAAGTGGCCTGGGCAAATCAATACCTTCATTAAGTCACACAAGAGAGCACTCAGGAAGGGGTGAAAGTCTTTTCAAAGAAAGTAGAGGAGGTGTTCATTGGAACTCCTGTTAACTGTAAATGGGGGGATTCCTAAACCCCTAGCAGACACAAGCCTAGGAAAAGAAGCAGGCTTTGTGGCTCCACTGAAGCTCAGATGAGATAGAGAGGATCCTTCACTTCTCATTTGCCTCAGGCTGATCTTCTTGATAGGAGGGCTAAGCTCTGAAGGAGACCACCAGTAAAAGCAGAGCCAATTTGCAAAGGCAGAGAAAGATGCTTTTTGCTTCGATTTATTTGTTTTGATTAGCTCCTGGCATTCAAGAAAATCTCTGCCATAGTGCTAGCTGAACACAAACTTAAGGACCATACAGCACAGGGACTAAATCCCAGAGTTAACACTTTAAAATATTAAGATGGCTCCTGGAGTGAGAGCTGAGAGGAGGCAGCAAAGCTGACAGGATGTGGCTACCCCTGGCACTCGGGGTGGTGTGGCCTGGCACCCGAGGGCCAGAGGGAGCCTGTCAAGAGGGATATGAGGTACCCCTCATAAGCTCCAGATATTTGTCTTCCACAGAAACCAACAGATGAGTGGGTGAACATGAAGTCTAATCCTGCTATCCAAGCTACCATCAACCTCACAGCGGGAGCTTCAGGGAACACAGAACGTGTGCTGACTGGGCACCCTTCCATACGATGAGAGTGAAGCTGCAGACATTTCCTGATCCTTACAGGGGGCTCACTGACTGCTGCCTCAAGACCTCCCCCCAGCTGGGCTTCCAGAGCTTCTACAAGGGGAGCAGCCCCACGCTGATCGCCAACATCACCGAGAACTCTGTCCTCTTCATGTCCTCCGGCTTCTGTCAACAGGTCATGAGGAAGGTGGCTGCACTGGACAAGCAGGCAAAGCTAAGTGACTTACAGAATGCCCCTGCTGGCTCCTTGGCCTCTGCCTTTGCTGTGCTGGTGCCCTGTCCCACTGAAGTGCTGCCTGTAGACAGAGCTCGAAATGGAGATGTCGGGAAAGATTGCCAAAAGCCACAATACAGTTGGATCTGCCACGAAGAGCATCCTCACAAAGGATGGCCCTTTCAATTTCTACCAGGATCTCTCTAGCACTTTACTTTGAGAAGTATCGGGCTATTTCTGCTGCTTCAGTGGCTATGAATTGCGCTGATTGTTTTTTGCATCAGGGAGATCAAAAGATGAACTAGGCCCTGTCCCTTTGATGTTAAGTGGTAGAGTTGGTGGAAATTGCCTCTGGCTGGTTGTTTACTCACTGGATTGTATCAAATCCAGAATTCAGGTTCTTTCCATGGCTGGAAAATAGGCAAGATTTATCAGAACCCTTGTAAGTGCTGTGAAAAATGAAGGAATAACAGCCCTATATTCTAGATTGAAGCCTACTATGATTCGCTCATTCCCTGCCAAGAGGATTCTGATTTTGGCTTAGGAATACAGCAGGCAGTTGATGATGGACCAGTTTGAAGCATGCTGAAGTGTCTCGGTGAACCTGGATCCAAGTACACAAGTTTAGGGACTACAGTTCATCTCAGGGTTTCAGAGTTCAAGACCAGTATGGAATTATTTTGGCTTCATGGGAATTTTATGTTTTTGTCTTCCCTTCTTCTAAATCTTAAACTTTATTGAAGGACATCTATTTTACATCTTATAATTTCTGCCTATAATTTTACCAAAATAGAAAAAGTGCTGCTTTTGTCCTTGGTGGAATACAAAGGCTGAGCCAGTGGCCTCAAGTGGCCTCAAGTTATCTTCTCTGAAAGGTCAAATAAAGGCATATCAGGGCTTTTGCATAAACCTGTAGATGCACGTGTAGTTTGGTTCTGTGTTGAGTGAAACACACAATTTGTTTCTGTGTTTAACCTCAGCTATCTCAGAAAAACCCACCATTGACCATGCTTTGTGAAAATGGTCATAATTGATTGCTTAACCCATTTAAGATGTAGGGTCTCTTTTAAAGTCTGCTTAACATGTGCACTATACTAAGCAGTTAAAGTTTTAAAAAAGTTTTCATGTGGAGCTTGAAACCAAAGTATCCATCTAGATTTTTAAGAGGGGAATATAGTTGCATACTGGTGTGGCTTCCATATTCTTGGGTTAAAGTTTCAGCATAGGCATTCTGGATTTTCCCAAGATGCTCCACTCTTACCTGAAATAGTGCCAATTCAGTTCCTAAGTGGGATCATATTTCTCACTCTATGTTGTTAGGTGTGGCCTAGAGCATCATGTATTTGGGAGGCAGCATGGCCTTCACCTGTGTCAACCTCCCCTCTTCTCTCTCCAAAAGAACATCTACTTTGCTGGGTGTTGGACTGAGGCAGGGGCTAGGGGATGGGGCTGTGCTGCCATGCTGGAATGGAGACCCAGAGGTGGACAGCAGCTCTTAGCTTCTGGTTTCTGGGTCCTGGCCTGGACAGGAGTCCTGTTGGCCCATCTAGGAGCTATCGAGCCACCTTGGACCCCTCACTGTCCTCACTGCCTCTACCAATCAGAAACCCTTCCAGGGAACAGTGGATGCCAACACCTTCAAGAGAAGGCTTTTTTCCCTGTTTAGTTATAGAGTAGCAATACTCATGAGTGAAATCCTCTCCTCTCAGACAGGACTAAATAGAACTTAGTGCTTGTATGAGGCAGTGAGTAATGTCAGGGTTAACCCATCCTGAAATTTACCTTGATGTCCTTAACTCTTTGCCATGCTTTAAAAGTGCTGGAGCCATCTAAATTTGGGTACTGGAAGTCAGTGAATTTTAATGGTGATTTTATATAGGGTGTGACTTTATAAAGTAATGAAATATAAAAAAGCAATTTTCTTAAACATTCCCGTATGTATATACAAGTGCACTGCCACAAGAACCGCACAGTTCATCTGGCCCTCACAGACCTAGGGAAGGGTAGCTGTTCTTTGGCCGTATGACGTAAGAGGGTCGTCCTTGTCACCACTACAGTAAGCCTCATCATTCCATGCTGCTCCAAGACCAGCAGGGTCTCTCTCAATACAAAATGTTTTTAACAGCCAGTACTACTGAAAGCAAGCAGACCAAGATCTTAATAATAGCCACACTGAGTATGTCTGTTACTCTCAGCTTGTCTCAGACCTCCAGTTTTCCTAAACTTTTGGCTCTCAGTGAGGCCTCTGTGGTAGCTACAGCCACAGTGACAGAAGCAAGAGGGTCAGAGAAGGGAGCTGCTGCGGACATGGGGACACGACACGCAGACGTCCCGGAAGGGCTGCTCAGCATGGTGCCTGAAGTCCTACAGAGGTGTGGGCCTTGCCCAGGCCTGTGGCCAGTCTCAGCCTACTGTCAGCAGACCTTTTCCTCCCACATTTAACTAGGTGTCTTAAACAGAAATTCAGGTGAGTGAGAGTGAGTAGAAGAGGGGGATGAGTGGAAGGGATTTAAGTCAGAATTCTTTTTCGTTCAGTTTGCTTAATTCATGTTTAATACTGGAGTACAATTTATGCATTTTCATATATGTACGAATTTTTTTTAGAAAATGAGCCTCAGTATGCTTAAGGAAATGCAGGAAAACACAGAGAAAGAACTAAATAAAGAATATGAGGAAAACAATGAAGGAATAATATGGGAATCTCTTTGAGATTCTTAATAGGAGCCAATAGAAATACTGGAGTGAAAGAATGCAATAAGTGAAGTGGAAAATTCCCTAGAGGATTTCAACAGTAGATTGGAGGTGGCAGAAGAAAGAATCAATGAGGAAAATTGAAATGACTCAGGCTGAGAAGCAAAAGGATAAAGAATTTTTAAAACGCGAACAGAGAGTAAGAGACATGCGAGACACCTCAACTGTACCAATATACACATGAAGGGAGTCCCTGAAGGAGAGGAAAGAAAGGGGCAGAAGGAGTATTCAGGGAAATATTGACAGAAAAATTCCTAAATTTAACGGAGACAAATATGCACATTCAAGAAGTACAAAGAAGCCTAAACAGGATAAACTTGAAGAGAACAATGCCCAGACACATAGTAATCAAACTGTTCATGCCAAAGACAAGGAGAGAGTTCTAAAAGCTGCAAAAGAAAAGCAATGAGTTATGTATAAGGGAATCCCAATAAGATTAAGTACTGATTTCTCATCAGAAACTATGGAGGCAAGAAGTCAGTGGTATGAAAATTTAAAGTACTAAAAATAAACAATTGCCAACTCCAAATTTTATTTTATACCCAATGAGACTGTCTTTCAAAAATAAGACAGAGATTAAGACATTCTCAGATAAACAAAACTGGGATTAAGACATTCTCAGATAAACAAAACTAGACCTGCCCCACAAGCAATGTAAAGGGAGTTCTGCAGACTAAAAAGAAAGGACACTAGACAGTAGTTCAAAGCAGCATAAAGAAATTTAAAAAACCTCTGGTAAAGGTAAGCATATGGATAATTATAAATGCCAGTATTATTATATTGTATCTTTTGTTATATTACTCCCCTGGTTACTTCTTACAGAGGCTAAAATACAAATGCATAAAAGGTAATGATACATTTATAAGTCTAGACACACAGTGTGCAAAGACATAATTTGTAACAAGCATAACAAAAAGGTGGGGTCATGGGAGGGTATGTGTATGCTACTGAAGGTAAGTAGGTATCAAATTAAAAATGATTGTTTAGGATGGCAATTTTTAACCTAATGATAACCACAAATGAAACACATGAAAAATACATTCAGAAAGAAATGAGAAAGGACTCAAAATGGTACCATACAAATAATCAAATAAATATGAAAGTAGGCATTCATGAAAGAATTGAGGGACAAAAGTGGTATAAGACTTACAAAGATCAAATATCAGAAATGGCAGAAGAAAGTCCTGAATTATCAGTAGTTACTTTAAATGTAAATTGACAAAACTGCCCTGTTAAAAGCCAGAGATTGGCAGAATGCATTTAAAAAAAAGAGACCCAACTATATGCTATTTATAAGAGACTCACCTTAAATTCAAAGACATAAGCAAGTTGAAAAAGAAAGGATGAAAAAATACATATACCATGCAAGTAGTAACCAGAAGAAAGCTGGGGCAGATATCCTAATATCTGAGGCTAATGTCAAATAAAATAGACATTAAGTAAAAACTGTTACAAGGGACAAAGAAGGTCATTATATAATTATGAAGGAGTCAATTCAACATGGAGACATAACAATTTTGTATGTTTATGTACCAAACAGAGACCCCCCAAATATATGAAGCAAATATTGACAGACTTGAAGGGAGACATAGACAGTTCTACACCAATAGCAGGAGACTGTAATACACCATTCTCAATAATGGATAGAACATCTAGACAGAAGATCTTTAGGGAAATACAAAACTTGGACTAATTCTAAACCCACTAGACTTAACAAATATATATATAACCAATAACCCAATAGCAGCAGAATCCACATTCTTCTTGAGTGCACATGGATCATTCTCCAGGATTAACCATATGTTTAGTCACAAAAGAAGTCTCAATTAATTTAAAAATATTGAAAACATACAATGGATCTTCTTCAACAATAGTGAGACGAAGCTAGAAGTCAATAACAAAAGGAGAAATGGAAAATTCACAAATATGTGGAAATTAAACAATGTATTCTTTTTTTTCCTTTTTTTTTCTTTTCTTTTTTTTTTTTTTTTTTGGAGGAGAAAAGAATTTATTTACAATCTTGCAAGATAGGGCGTCCAGCCAAACATGTGGTAGGCTGGTGCGCCAGAGGAAGAGAATGGCGATCTTTAAATCTCCTACTCCTAATTCGCAAGTCCCTCCCCTGTTTCCCCATTGACTGGGTACTACAGAGGTTACAGCCTATCCGAGAACACTAACTAATTTATCTTTTGAGATTTTAATTTGTACAGCCTATCCCAGAGAGCCAACTAGCTCATTATTGAGATTTTGAACTGATCAGCCTATCCCAGAGAGTTCATTTAGTTTAAAAAAAATTTTTTTTTTTTGCTGTGAGTTCCTGCCTCTGATTTTACCTCATATCTCTTTACATTCCAGTAACCATGGTTACTTTTTCATATAAGGGGCTGGCAGATCCTTTCTTCTCTTTATCACGGGGCTTGTTTAAACTGGTTTTGCCTCCATTTCCCTTATTCCATGCTGTTTTTATGTGAAAACTAAACTTATCCCTTTCTTACAGATTCCCTCTTTTTTTTTTTTAAACCCTTTTAGTTTTCACATTTTAGATTCTCAAATTTGTTAAGGGCTTTTTCACATTTCTCATTATAGGGATCTTTCTTATTTTTGATTCGAGTGGTTTTGATGGGTTTTTGAACTAGCCTCTGGGCACACGGGATGATGTAGCATCCAGCTGTTATAAACATTTTGGCTGGAATGATAAGGAAAATTAAAATAGACATTGCAATTCCTTTCCATTTCTCGAACCAATTTTTCAACCATTTTGTGAGTGGGTTGTTAATGCTAGAATTTTTTGCTAGTTTTTGAAATAAGGCTGTTAAGCCTTGTAGGGCTTTGGTGATAGTTTTATCAGGAATGGTATTATTGGGGATGAATGTGCAACAATTTCCTCTAACTATAGCACAGACGCCTTCTTTTTCAGCTAGCATCATGTTTAGGGCCATTTTGTTTTCCCACGCTATTCAGCTAGTAGCATCTAACTGTTCTGCTATTCTTTTAATGGCATCCCTGGCATAGTTGATAAATTTTAGCTGATGATCTACATTTTCATTGATGGTGACCCACCAGAATAAGGACGATTCAAATTCTGCAGCTACTTGATTTTTAGCTTTAAACTCATTAGGAACTTTCCGGGGGACCCCTATACTACCTACAAACATTTTTTATTGAAGGAACTAGGTACATTTTGTACATTTTTCTTTTCTCCTTTGCCTTGGGTTGGTACTTTCTTATTACTTTCAAATGCCAGGGTAAATGAGATAGCCAATTGAACCAGAGCACAGGTTCTTCCCCACCTTTCAGGTAGTATTGCCCAGAGGATGCCCTTTTCATAGTACCACCAGAGGTCTGCTCGGGGTATAGTTAGGCTGGAGAAGTTGCCAGTACTATCCTTGCTCACATTCCACACCTGTGTACACAAAGCCATGGTACCAAGATCCTGGAGCCCTTCTTCCCATCTGGAGAGACAGGCAGAGTGGTTTCCAGGACCAAGGTGAGACGCTGGTATGGCTTTGACACTTCCCTTCTGGACTGGAGGGAAAAGGGAGAACAACGTACTACAATTTTCACCAGGAGTAGCATTTTGAAAGAGGAGTGTTATACATTTAAACTCCTTTTCATGCTTTTTTATCCCCAAGGGGAAGGGCATAATCTGAACAGTGGGTTGTTTGGTTGCACAAGCATAACAGTCACTTCTATTTAGACTCTGGATGGTATATTTGCCCCATTCTACCCAGGCATTTGTAATTCCATAACCTGTCTCTATTTCTATGGTTTGCTTTAAGTCTTTGGCCTTAAGTATTCTAATGACCTTGGGGTCAATTTGAACTGGAGAGTTAAACTCCAGCCAAGTTTCCCTCAATGGTTTTTTCTCCAACCTGGGTAAGACCCATCCCTCATACTGTGTGGTCCACCAAACAGTGTTCTAAGAATAACAGGGGTTAGATGACTCATAAGTTATACTTTTAAATGTTCACCCCCCAATAATCTTGTTCTCTATTTGAACAGTCTGCTTACATAAATGCTTATATTCTCCCTCAGTTGTTGCTGATATTTTAGATTTTTACAGCTAATTACTTGACAACCGTCAAATTGTACAGTTTGAGACTTTAAGCCTTTGACTACACTTGTAACCAGCTTAGCAGAACTTGTTGCTCCTTGAATATAGAACATTATGATCAGTACAAGCAATTTCATTATTAAGCGATACACAGAGCACAATGCAGACACAGGGTTTAATCCAGCCCTTCCTCCCTCCTAGTATGTTCTTTTAACGGCTGCCTATTTAGAGTGATCCTTAGGGGATCTGAGGTGGGAGTCACTTTCCAGGATTCAGGTTGAGTTGCTGGATACTTATCATCTGGTTCAGGCACTGGTCCCTTTACTTGTGTGTAATGAGTCCAGCCTCTTTCTGCTGTTCGGACTGCCGTCTCAGTCGTCAGCAAGATTTGACAGGGTCCCTCCCAGATCGGTTGAAGTTTGGATTCTCTCCATGACTGGATCAGAACTCAGCTGCTGGGCTGATGTCGATGGGCAGCAGATTTAAGAGGCGGGGTCTGAGCCAGCAGTTCACGGTGCCTTGGTCCGTGCACGGAGTTGCCTGGTCAACCAGAGGCAGGCTTTTCCTTTTCCCCCTTTTCTCATCCACAACCGGCAGATCCAAGCGTCTGGTCTTGGGCCCTTTAGCTGCCGGAGATGGGCCCCCAATGGCGGAGTCCGAGACCGCTCAATCAGCGGGGCGCGCCTTCCCTTTGTCCACCTCAGGGGTCCCCCTCCGAAGCTTCGGATCCTGGACGAGCCCCCATGTTGTCGGAAATAAAGCGGTACCTGTAAGGGAATAAACGCTCACTCGGTTCTGGAGGAGAAAAGAATTTATTTATAATCTTGCAAGATAGGGCGTCCAGCCAAACACGTGGTAGGCTGGCGCCTAAACAATGCACTCTTAAACAACCATTGTGTCAAAGAAGAAAACAAGGGAAATTAGGAACTATCTTGAGGTGAATGAAAACCAAAACTGATGAATGCAGCAATGGCAGTGCTAGAACAGAAATTTATAGCTCTAAATGCTGACATTAATGAAGGAGGCCTAACCTCAAAACTGGAGGATTTAGAGAAAGAAGAGAAAATTAAAACCAAAGCAAGAATAAGGAAGGAATAACAAAGATTAGAGCAGAGATAAATAAAGTAGAGAAAAGAAATAGAGATAATCAACAAAACCCAAAGATCATATAATTGACAAACCTTTAGCTAGACTGACAAAAAAAGAGACAAGATACAATTAAAGTCAGAAATGAAAAAGAAGACATTACTGCTAACCCCACAGGAATTAAAAGGATTATAAGAGCTTGATATGAACAACTGTACATCAACAAATTAGATAAAATTAGATTTGTTGTACACCAATAAATTAGATAATGGACAAATTCCTAGAAACACACAAACTACCTACATAGACTCAAGTAGAAACAGAAGCTCTCACCAAACCATTAACTAGTAAAGAGAACAGTAATCAAAAACCTTCCAAGAAAGAAAGTTCAGGACCAGATGGATTTATAGGTAAATTTTACCAAACATTCCAAGAAGAATTAATAGCAATCCTGCTTAAATTGTTCCAAAAAATTGGAGAGGTGGGAACACTCCCTAACACATTTTATGAGGCCCAAATCACCATCGTATGAAAGCCAGATAAAGATACCACAAGAAAAGAAAATTAGGTGCAAAAATCCTCAACAACACATTAAAAGTTATACATGACAATCAAATGAGATTTAACCTAGGTATGCAAGGGTGTTTCAACATAAGAAAATCAATTAATGTAATATACCACATTAACAGAATGAAGGGGGAAAACCCATATGAACATCTTACTTGACTCAGAAAAAGCATTTGATAATCTATTACCCAGTCTTGATAAAAATATTTAGAAAATTAGGAATAGAAGTAAGCATCCTCAACATGATAAATGGCATATATGGAAAACTCACAGCTAACATCATAGTCAACAGTGAAACACTGAAAGCTTTCTCTCTAAGCTCAGAAACAAAACAAGGATGCCCACTGTCATCACTATTACTCAGCACTGTACTGGAAGTTCTAGGAAGAGCAAATAGGCAAGAGAAAGAAATAAAATGCTTTCAAACCATGGTGGAAGAAGTAAAATTTCCCTGTTTGCAGATGACATGATCCTTTAGGCAGAAAATTCTGAAAAATCCACAAGAAAGTTACTAGTACCAATAAACAAATGCAGCAACATGGCAGAGTATAAGATCAACACCTCAAAATCAGTGGTGATTCTATATACTAGCAATAAACAATCAGAAGAATAAATTACAAAAAAATCATTTAGAATAGCAACTAAAAGAATAAAATATCTAGGAATAAATCTAGCCAAGGATGTGTAGGATTGTATAGAAAAAAAAAGAAATCAAAGAAGAAATCAAAGAAACCATTGCATAACAAATGTAACTGAAGATGCTTCCCCACATTTTCTTCTAGGAGTATTATAGTTCTGGCTCTTATATTTAGGTCATTGATCCATTTTTGTTTTTGTATGTTGTGTGAGGTAGAGGTCCCCCTTCTTTGTAAATATATTTATAATATAAACTCCAAAGTCATTCTTTTTCAGTACTGTTTACATTATGAGATATATCCTGTTATTGCAGTGTTACTTGAATTTTACTTTAAACAATATATCTACCTAATGTATTCTTCCTAAGAATTTATTCAAATTAGCTCATCCATGTTAGAACACCCAAAATCTATCTGTACTTAATTTATCTATTTAAGATGTACTTTCATTTATTAAACATTTTTTCTAAATTCAGGAAAAAACTCAGTAATTTACAAACACAATCAGTCATGAGACAAGTCTGGTTTTATACCGATATGGAAGAAATAGCACTAGATACTGTCATAAGAGAAGGTTCAGGTTTACTGCTGTTCAGACATGATAAATCACTAAACCTCTCAACCTTGGTTTCTTTAGCTGAAAAATGGGGATAGAATAGCTACAACACCTCCCCTCAGAGTGCTTATGAAGAGCAAATGAGCTAATGTAATTTCCCGAACTTAAGTAATTCCAATACTGCTTTTGCAAATTTTGCCATTCCCAAATATTTGTGCTATTATGTACCTAAACTTTGTTTAAAACTATTCACTCTTTTACATAAATAAATTTATTTCAAAGTAAAACTAGCACCAAAATGAGGCTTTCTCCATGAGATAATTAAAAGACTAAGAGATAATTTAAAATGAATTTATAATTCAGTTTTATTTAAGGGCATGTGTTCATGTATTATTTAAAACTGCCTTAGGCATCACCTAAAATCACATTCCATTTCAGTAGTGTCTGGTTCCCATATTTTGGGAAATGCTGAGCTAACATATTTCAAGAACTTAGATATAATAAGGCCCTATACAAATCTAAGATAGTACCATTATTAAATGGTCACTCAGTGGCATGGTATTCATACAAGTATTCACTCAACCAGTCCTACAAGCTTAGTTATTTGTATTATGGTGCTGATGTATATACTGTCATGGAGAGGAACCCAAATTAATCCATCACATATTGTTAACATGTTAGCTATGTGTTTAACCGATGTGTGCCACTTATCAGGGCTTTGAAAGAATGACCTCTAGTCTAGGATAGACAGACTTCGATAGAGTGGAAACAATCAAGAAAGTTCAATGTCTAAATGCTACCCAGAAGAGAAGCAACTGCTAAATTCAATTGGGGAAAGGCGATTACTGAAAGCAGAAAGGGTAGTGATGGAACGAGTGTCTTCTGCATCTACTTTGAAATTTTACTTTTGATCTGATCTTTGGCCACCACAGGATGAGGTTAAGAAACCTGCAGTGCTCCTGAATGGGATGTGTGTGGATGGGCTGAGAGAATGGGGTGACATCAGTGGTGGGAGTGAGAAATGGCAAAGTGGTACGTTGTGTGAGGTAGGGAAAGGAAAATGGCAAATATAAGAAAAAAGTAACTATTACGATTGGTTTGGAGATTATAATTAGGCCACTAGAAATGTGGATAGTCGTTTGATTTACATGTTTCATTTTCCATTCAAGTATTCTATGTGCTTTGGTGGTGGAGAGGTAGGGATGGGGGAACAGGAAGACAAAAGCTGACAGGGCTCTGGCCCCTCCACCTGCTCTGTCTTCAAATAGAGCAATTTCTTTTGTATTTGTTTTAAATATTGGGTTTGTGAGTAATTTGGTTTGGATGAAAGGTATTGTAGTTAATAAAAAGTGTGAAAACCAGTGTTCTGCAGGAAAAAAATGTAAAAGAGCCATTGGATAAATATATTTCTCTGGTCCAATAGTTTTGCTAAATCTCTGCCAATGTTTGCTTATATGAAATAATGATGCATTTAGAGCTATTAGAGTATTGGTAACAACCTAAATTTATGTCTAGTTTTACTTCTGCCGATAATAGGATATTAACAAAGAAATATGTGCAAAACATCTCATGTTGAAATAAGTAGTTACTTCTCAGCCATTTAAATATTCACAAAATTATTACAATATATCATAAAAACAAAGGTTGGCAAAATGCCCCTATTTGAATAAAACCTTTTCTTTTTCTCTATTACATACAAAAAAAAAAAGCTGACTAATTTAGGGAAGAATTTTCCACAGAAATTGCTCCTCAATGCATAAATGCATCAAATTTCAATGGTTTTGCTAAGTGCCTTTTCAAAAAGATGGGACCTTGGAAGCAATAATGCCTACATATAAAGAGGAACATTGCATTTAAAAGAGGTAAAAAAAAGGACTTTGCCTTAGTCACAATTATATCTGTGGCCAAATGATAATGGTGTAAGCATCAGGCATATATTGAACAATAAGCTCAAAATATTCTGTACTAACATATCAACCTGTTCTACAGCCACTAACTATTTGGTTTTATAACTGTTTTTTAAGTCTTATTTATGTTGTAACTTATTCTACAAATTTCTTATGGAGCTATTTTTTAAAAGTGCCTTACCAACTTAACATCTGCTGTCAAGTTAAACCTTCCAGGGCCCATCAGCTCATAAACATAAGAGAGTGGCCATTACCTATAACTTAGCTAGTATCACATATGCTTAGGATTCATGGCCCCTAATTACAACTCTGTACACTGCGCAGTGCCATATGGCAATTTATTCTTCAAGTTCCAGCACTGTCTTGCTTACTGACAATTATGCCTGAACTCCTGCTCCACAAGTCTATTTATGCAAGGGTTCTGGTCGTAATGAGATCCTTAAAGCAATGAGATTCCAATAGGTGCCTGCTAGCTTCACACATTACTAGTAAGAGTTCAGCTGTGTGTTAATAGCCAAAACTTCGCATTCTTGTATTGCATTCTCAATATTCTTTGAGAATATTGTTTTTTCATTGTAAAAGAGATACTAATTTAAATTATATTGTTTCATTCCACTCTTTGGAAGAGTCTTAGAACATTGCCAAGTCAAAAATGTCTCATTGGTGAAGTTCAGAATTTTATATTCAACACTCAACAAGGTGGTTCACCAACTTGTGTTCCAAATGCAGAAGTTAGAGTTTCTATCATTTTTACATAGGTCTAGTGAAAAATGAGAGATGATAATATGGATATCACACATATGAGTGTGAAATATGAATGAAATGACTCACTTGAAAGTGACTGTGCTGGTTTGGTCAGTAAACTTAAAATCTATTCATTTTACAAATGCTCATTGAGCACCTGTTAATGTGCCAAGCATCATCCTAGATACCAGGGATGAAAACATAAATAAGACCAAGTCCTGGCACTTGGCCTTTAATTCTAGGAGTAGAATTTGGTTATTGCCACAAAATGCAGATGCATGAGGGTTAATGACAGTTCCTGCCCACCACTCCCATTCTCAGACGGGGACAAAGGGCAAAGCTTTCATATTTAGTAAATATCTGACCAAAGTTTCTAAAGGTACATATCTGATCATTTCCTCAAGAGAGAGTCAGACAAGAATTCTCCAGAACCAAGTCTGTAAGGGAGTAGTATCGTTATCCATAAAGGAACCATTTGAAGTTCTGTACTGTTTTCTTCCTTACAAAGCAATGCTTTATCTTTAACCATTCAAACATGTGGATGTAGTTTTATTTGCCCATGGTATAGTGTTGTGTGGTAGCAGCCAGAAATCAATTAAATTAAATGAAATAGTAAAAAAACAAGATTTGTAACATTCATTAACTACCGTTACATACTAGTAACTTACACACAAGATTTCCTATTCAATTTACTCAACAATTCTGTAATCAATATACTGTCATTCCAGTTTTCACAGATGATGAAAGAAAAGGACAAATATTGTATAATTCTTCTTATATGAAATATCTAAGATAAGTGAGTTCAGAGAAACAAAAAGTAGGTCAGAAGTTACCAAGGCCTGGGGAAGTGGAAGAAGTATGAGTTGTTTTTGCTTAATGGGTAGAGAGTTTCTGTTTTGGATAATGAAAAAGAATCAGTAATGGATGGTGGTAACAGTACAAAATTGTAGAAATACTAAAGGGAGCACTAAAGGGAGCACTACAGACAGCATTACAGACTACTAAAGGGAGCACTAAAGACAGAAGTGAGAGGTTTGGAACACAATCTTGGGTGATGGTAACACAGCAACGTAAGAATGCTGAACAAAGACGACTGTGAGTATGGTTGAAAGAGGAAGGTTAGGAGCATGTGGGACACCAGAAGGAAAGAGGAAAGATAAAGACTGAGACTGTAAAACTCAGTGAAATCTAGAGTGTTCAACAACTGTGATAAAATGTATAAATATGTTTTTACATGAGGGAGAACAAATGAATGTCAACATTGCAAGGTGTAAAAATAGGTTGGTATTGGGGGAAAAATACAATCAATGCAAACTAGAGACTATAATTAACAGAAACATTGTATTATGCTTCCTTTAATGTAAGAAAGGCAATATACCAAAGCTAAATGCATATAAGAGGAGGACATAAGGTATGGGACTCTTGGCATTGGTGACTCTTTAGTCTACTTTAGTTTAATGCTATCTTTCCTTTTGTTGCTTCCTAGCTGCCATGCTTTTTTTTTCCCCTCTTTCTTTTTCCTTTGTCTCTCTACCTTCTTTGACTCTTCTTCCTTCTTTGTGGAAGAAACGAAGATATCCTTATATAGATAGTAGTGAGGGTGGTGGAATACATAAATATGTGACAATACAGGGACCCAACCATTGTTTACTTAGGATGGAATGTATGGTGTGTGATCAAAACTGTCTTAAAAAATGGGTTGATGAGGAAATCTTGAGGGCACTATATTGAGTGAAATAAGACAGACACATAGGGACAATATTGCAGGGTCTCACTGATATGAACTAATTATAATATGTAAATTATATATTATATTTCATGTATAAGTTACCAGGTTATAGAACAAGGCTAAAGAATGGGGAGTGGTTGCTTATTATGAGCAGAATGTTCAACTAGGTTGAACTTAAGTGTTTGAAAATGGACAGAGGTGGCAGTAGCACTTTGTGACAATAACTAACAGTACTGAGTGGTCTGTGAATGGGATGGAAAGGGTAAACTCAGAGTCACATATGTCACCGGAAGGAAAGATAGAGGTTGGAAGATGAGAATGTATAAAATAGTGAATCTTGTGGTGGACAATATCTGCGATTAACTGTACAAATATTAGAAATTTCTCTCATGGACTAGAACAAATGTATGACACTATAACTAGAAGTTAATAATAGAGGGAAATATAGGGAGAAAAGTATACCTATTGCAAACTATACACTACAGTTGGTAGCATTTTAACATTCTTTCATCAACAGTAACAAATGTACTACACCAATACTATGAGTAAATAGTGGAAGGGGGGTGGTTAGGGGTATGGGAGGATTTAAGTTTCCTGTTTTTTTTGTCTTTATTTCTTTTCTGGAGTAATTAAAATGTTCTAAAAATTAAAAAAAAAATTAATTGTGGTGACAGATGCACAGCTGTATGATGCTGTATGATGGTACTGTGGGCAACTGATTGTACACATTGGATCTTTGGATAATTGTATGGAATGTGAACAATCTCAATAAAAAAAGAAATTCCCGGAGAAAAAAAGAAAGAATGTGAGTTAGAAGTCTAAAGCTGATAAGAGCTATCAGCTGCCAACTGTTTGCTCTGTCAGTGGGAGATTTCCATTCGTGGAGGTAAAAGAATATTAAGGCAGGAAATTAGCTAATTTGTTTCACATAGTAATACTCTGCCTCACCATAGTGTATATTGAGTGCTTATTATAACCAGGCACATTTCTCAGCAGTTTACAAGTATCACATTAAATTCTCATAACAACATATAAGGTACATTTCTTGTTTTTCCATTTAACAGATTAGGAAAAGAAGGCCCAGAATCATAAAGCCTAAATTCAAACAGTGATTAAGTTGTGGAGCTAGGATGTTGAATCCTATATTTAGATTATCCATCTATCAAAGAGAAAAGAAAAGGAAAAAAAAAATACAATAGACATTTGTTCTGACAGCTGGAGAAAGAAACAATGTTAGACAAAGGTAGTCTAAAAAAAATATCATTACATAAATGAAAGGCTGCACAGAAAGTTCAGACCTTGGTTGATAATAAATCCTTCAATCTTAAGCACTGCATTATATTTCAACCAATTTATGGCAAATCTGCTTGAGATCAGGAATACCTACATATCTTTTAGATGTTACCTTTCAACTTACACAGTTAAAAATAGTTCAAGAAAAACTAGTGCAGCAGTTCTCACAAGTGGTGGTGGGTAGAAAGGTGTATTAAAATAACATGAGACGGTGGAAGAAGATGGCAGCATAGAGAGGAATGGAAGCTAGTTTTTCCCCCTGGAACATCTAATAAACAACCAGGAACAATTAGTAAATAATCTAGAATAACTATGGGGAGACAAATGTGACTGTCCACTCATCATACACCAACCAGAATTGGGGGGAATGCCCAAGATCGCAGCATAAAATCTGTAAGTAAAAACTGCAGATCCAAGCCAGGATCCCCCACCCCTATGGCCCAAAATGCAAAGCCTTGTGGTGCTGGAGAGCAGCACTCTACCAGCAAGCAAATGTAGTTCAGCTGAGCTCCAACTGGGGTTTTAATTAACAAGAGTGGACTGCTCAATACAAGGTATGGATCCCCAACAAGCAGACAGAGGTTTTTGGTGATGACTGACCTTGGAGAGCAGGAGAGTGGTCGCGGACTGGCCCTAAACAGGCTGTCTATCACTTTTTTTGGCTCACTGGCGAAAGCCTCAGCCATTTTCAGTTCACAGCGCTCTGACCCAGACAAGGGAGGAGATAGCATAGGCAGAGAGTCTATTCAAATGCCAAAGACCTCTCCCTAAGGTGGGTATCTTCCCTAAGAGGAAAGAGGTGGGGCCCAGCTCTACTACCTGCCTTCCATTCAGAAGCGGACCCCAGAGCCTGGGGGAAAACAGCCATGGGCCACAACTCCTTAAACCAGTCTGGAGCTATAGGCTGACAGGCACCACCTGCTGGGCAGAAAAGCACAGTGACTTGAGCCCTCACAGGGTGTACCATTCTTCTAAGACACCCTCAAGGAAACCAAATACTATTCTGCCCTTCCAAGTCCTGAGCCTGTTCTGGTCTGGGAAAACCTGATCGGAGTAACCAAGAAAACCAGATGCCTAGAAAACAGAAAACTACAACCTACACTAAGAAAAATGAAGTTATGGCCCAGTCAAAGGAACAAACTTACACTTCAACAGAGATATAGGAATTGAAACTAATACTAAATCAATTCAAAAATTTAGGGAAGATATGGCAAAAGAGATGAAGCATATAATGAAAACACTGGGTGCACATAAGGTAGAAATTGAAAGTTCGAAAAAACAACTGGCAGAATCTATGGAAATGAAAGATACAACACAAGAGATGAAAGTCACAATGGAAACATACAACAGCAGATCTCAAGAGGCAGAAGAAAACACTCAGAAACTGGAGAACAAAACACCTGAAAGCCTACATACAAAAGAAGAGAAGGAGAAAAGAATGGAGAAATAAGCAATATCTCTGGGAACTTAAAGACAAAACAAAATGCAGGAATGTATGTGTCATTGGTGTCCCAGAAGGAGAAGAAAAGGGAAAAGGGGCAGAAGCAATAATGGAGGAAATAATCAATGAAAATTTCCCATCTCTTATGAAAGACATAAAATTACAGATCAAAGAAGTGCAGCATACCCCAAACAGAATAGATATGAATAGGCCTATGCCAAGACACTTAATAATCAGATTATCAAATGTCAAAGACAAGGAGAGAATCCTGAAAGCAGCAAGAGAAAAGCGATCCATCCCATACAAAGGAAGCTTGATAAGACTATGTGTGGATTTCTCAATAGAAACCATGGAGGCAAGAAGGAAGTGAGGTGACATATTTAAGATACTGAAAGAGAAAAACCACCAACCAAGAAACCTATATCCGTCAAAACCATCCTTTAAATATGAGGGAGAGCTTAAAATATTCTCTGACTAACAGACAATGACGGAGTTTGTGAACAAGATACCTGCTGTACAGGAAACACTAAAGGAAGTAGTGCAGACAGAAAGGAAAAGACAGGAGTGAGAGGTTTGGAAAACAGTTTTGGGAGATAGTAGCACAGCAATGTATGTACAGTGAACAAAGATGACTGTGATCAATCAATGAAAACTAGAAGACTATAATTAGCTGAAACATTGCATTATGCTTCCTTTAATATAACAAAGGCAACATACCAAAGCTAAATGCATATGGGGGTGTGGGGGACATAGGGGAAGGGTATGGGACTCCTGGCATTGGTGATGTTGTCTGACTCTTTATTCTATTTTAGGTTGATGCTATATTTCCTTTTGTTGTTTTCTAGCTGTCGTTTTTTTTTTTTTTTCTCTCTCTCTTGCTTTTTTCTTTTTCTTTTGTCCCTCTATCTTCTTTGGCTCTTCCTCCTTCTTTGTGGAAGAAATGGAAATGTCCATAATATAGATAGTGGCAATGGTGCTGAATACATAAATACTTGACTACACAGGGAACCAACCATTGTTTACTTAGGACGGAATGTATGGCATGTGAACAAAACCATCTTCAAAACAATGGGTTGATGAAGAAACCCTGAGGACACTATATTGAGTGAAATGACACACACATAGGGAAAAATACTGCAGGGTCTCACTGATATGAACTAATTAAATATGTAAACTCATAGACATGAAATATAAGTTACCACGATACAGAACAAGGCTAAAGAATGGGGAGCGGTTGCTTATTATGAGCAGAATGTTCAACCAGGGTGAACTTAAATCTTTGGAAATGGACAGAGGTGATGGTAGCACGTTGTGAGAATAACTAACAGTGCTGAATGGTGTGTGAAGGTGGTGGAAAGGGTAAGCTCAGAGTCACGTATGTCACCAGAAGGAAAGTTGGAGGTTAAAAGATGGGCATGTATATAAAACAGTGAATCTTGTGGTGGAAAATTTCTGTATTAACTGTACAAATGCTAGAAATCTCTCTCATGAACTAGGACAAATGTGTGACACTATAACTAGAAGTTAATAATAGAGGGGCATATAGAAAAATATATATACCTATTGCAAACTATATACTACAGTTAGTAGTATTTTAACATTTTTTCATCAACAGTAACAAATGTACCATATCATAACTATGAATCAATAATGGAGGGGGGGTGGTTAGGGGTATGGGAGGATTTGAGTTTCCTTTTTTGGTCTTTATTTCTTTTCTGGAGTAATTAAAATGTTCTAAAAATTGAAAAAAAGACTTAATTGTGGTGATGGATGCACAGCTATATGATGGTACCATGGGCAATTGATTGTATACTTTGGGTCTTTGGATAATTGTATGGTATGTGAACAATCTCAATTAAAAATAAATAAATAATTAAAAAATGATACCAAGTTATATATATATATATATATATATATATATATATACACACACACACACACACACACACACATATATATATGTGACTAAATCATTAAAGAAATTAAAATGCTACATTAGAAAATATTCACTTAATGCAAAAGAAGAAAAAGGGGAACAAAAAGACATGAGAACTTTGGGTTTGTCTTTTGAGATATAACACGAAAAGCATGATCCGTGAAATAAAAATTTGATAAGTTGGGCTTTATTAAAATTAAAACTACTGAGGTTTCCAGTCATGAAGATGGTGGAGTGAGGCACTCCAGGGCTCTATCCTCAACAGAACCTTTAAGCAAAAAACAAGAGCTGGCAGAATCATCTATCTCAATGCTCCAGAAAGCAGTTAAAGGTTGCAATAAAGGGCAAGTGCCAAAAAAATAAAAATAAAAATAAAAATAAAAATAACATGAAACTTTAAGAAAACTTAAAGTTACATTCCTCTAAAAAAAACTAACATATGAGAATGGGTGACAGTGTGGTAAGGGCACATAGAGAAGGAGAAAGAGCTGCACAACTTGAAAAATTCCCCTTAGTTGACTAGGACATGGTAACCACTTGCGTTCAGGTCAACCAACAAAAACAAACTCAACATGGTCCAATTTAGTGATCCAAATACAAACACAACATCTACTTCACTCATACAGAAGGAGACAAGACAGAGTCTCAGTCAAGATTGTCATCTCTGGAGTCTCTGTGGGTTTGCATTCCACTCCAGCTACTTATTGTGACCTTGGCTAAGTTACTGACACTTAATGTCATGAGTTTTGCCATCTTTAAAATGGGGAAAATAATTTTACTACTTCCTAGCATTAATACGAGAAATAAATGAAATTAAGTCCATAAAGGGTTCCTCCAAGAATAATACTAACCTAAATGAACTCTGTTCATCAAAATTCAACCCACCCTTTAAAACTTATATTAAATGTCACTTCTTCATGAAATATTTTCCAACCTTCTCAAGAAATATGATACATTACTCTGCTAAAATCTTAGTAACAATTTGTGTCCATTTCTTTGTATTCCCTCTCCATGAGACTGTATGTCCCTTGAGAAAAAGGACTTATAATTTATTTCTGTATCTTACTCACCACTCAAAATGAAGTGTTGTGAGCAGTGGGCACTAAATAAGTATTTCTAGAATTGAAGTGAATTAAACACGGCACCTTGAACAGCATCTGCATCATTTGTTCATTAATCCAGTACGGATTACACAATATAGGAGAACGTCTTATATAATATGAATGTCCAAAAAATGGGGTTCCACTTGCAGTTCCTTGACATGACTAATATGAGGGCCGCTATATTAAAACTGTTACCCAAATGAGGAGAAAAAAGACTTGAAATGTGAAAATGCTTCAGTAACACAGGAATTCTGTAAAATAAAAATTTCATGAAATTAAACTTGCTATATAAAGTTGATAACCTATTTAATTATTTCATATTAATGAATATTTCAGAATCAACAAATTTCACCTCTAGGAACAGACTTTTGTAGAGTGAAGAGAAAGATGCATTAAGCTACCTAGATGATCTACTCTGACTTCGAAATCCAATATAATTTGGAAATTAAAATATATTAAATTTGGAGTGAGCCAAATACAATGCAATGTTCATTAATTTCAAACTTAAAATCTCATTTCTTTCCTAGCCTATACTGTTAATTTGCTTAAGACAAACAGACTGTCTTGCCTTATGTTCTTGTTACCCAGGAAATACAAAGTAATGAAGATCTTTTTAACAGATTTTCCTCTAGACTTATTAACTTCTAAGTTTCACTGTTTATTTTATTCACTACAGTTATTTTATTAGAGCAAATAATAGAAAAATGCAACGGGACAACAGACTTCTACTTTTGTACCTAGCGTGTTTACAAATCTGGCCAGATATCATTAACAATGCTGTTAACAGCTAACGTTATTGAGTGCCCACTAAGTGCTAGGCAGTCTTGTAAGTGCTTTATAACTATTATCCAATTTAATTCCCATTGTAATCTTATGAGACATGTCATTATTATCCTCATCTTACAGATGAAGAAAATCTGTCACAGAAAGTTAAAATAAATTGCCCAAAGTAAAAAAGCTAATAACAGTGACTGAGTCAGGATCCCAGGAACCCAGGCCAATTGCTTCTGAAGCCTGTGTAGTATAATTTGGGGAAAATTTTTATGTATTACTCTTTCTGGAAAGGAAATGTAATAGACACTTCAATGACGTTTACTAATAACAAAAAGTTAACAAAACATTTAGTTACCATTTCCTAAGGATAATTCTTGACTTTAGATGACATTTACTCTAGTATGTGAAACCTCCTGCAGTGACAAAAAGGAAAGGATGTTATTATATCCTATTGCTACTAAAATTAAAAAAAAAGCAAAGTTTTCCAAGTAATTACAGCTGGAACAACAACAACAAAAAGCGTTTCAAAGATATTGTTTATTTTGCTAGGGGCAGAATGCAGCTTGACACGTTAAAGAAGGTCTTCAAAAGTATTTCTGGACAAATACATATTTATTCAGTAATAGTCTGGCTTAATAGTTTGCAATACCTCTTAAATGCAAAATTCAGTAGAATTATTTACTCAGTTATCTAAATAATCCTGATGTTCTTGCAACTTCACTTTGCAGGTGAGAAAAGAATGGTGGATTAATTATTTGTAACCTGGAATGAGTGACTGAGATCATCTCAATCAATCAATCAATTCATCATCTTTCTATAGTTTAGTAAGCATGAAGTTGAGCACACAACTCTGAACTTTCTAACTTCTGAAGTATCAGTTTATACCATGTCAAAATATTTCAAAAAGAATGGTGAAAAGACAAACACAAGTAATGGGAAAAGTAGCACGTGGAGAAGGGGATAAGAATTAAGACAAAGCATAACAAAGGGGAAAGAGAGAAAGAGAAAAAAGGTAAACAAGCAGAGCAGGATGTCAAAATACTTACAACACCTACTGAATGGAACTACCTACAAGAAACATTCATGTCAAATGTGTGTAAAACTGAACTCATTTCCAGGATCAATACTGCTATTTTTTTTTTTTTTTTTTACTATACTGATGACTAGTGTTTCAGTTAAGGAAAGTAGAAACCAAAGATAAATGAACTGCTATAGTTCTTACTACATACCTTTTTTCTAATACTTATTAAACTGCTGTAATGACTTGTTTTTGTATCTATCAGCCTAACTACTATCCAAGAGAGTTGATCATGCTCTGTTTATCTTCCTCTTCTCACCATCCAGCATAGTGTTGTGTTTAGGAGGCATTTGGTTAATATTTGTTGAATAAATGCATGTGTGCATGCATACATTCATGAATAAAAGAAAACAGCAACTAAAGGGTCATTGACATGAATATTTAGTCTCATGGGACAAATGCCATGAATGTAAGTAAACATGACATAAAAGGTAATAATTCAAGAAAGGGAAGAATTGAATTTATTGGCTTTACCAAGCATTTCATATACTTAATTTCTTCAGGAACATTAACCTAAAAGATTATATCATACTAAGAAACAGGTTTATACCACTGTACACATAAAGAATAATTGTCGTGATCTGAATTTCAATAAAAGAGTACCTAAATGATAAATATCAATCTCTGTAGAGTAAGAAGTAAGCTATGAATCTTCTTATAAAAATTGATTATGAACTAACCTCTTCCAGGTTTGTTAACAAAAAAAGAACATTATGCGTCCCTGTCGGGCCTGAGGGAAGATGGCAGCATAGAGAGGAGTGGAAGATAAGTAGTCTCCCTGGAACAACTGAAAAAAACCAGAAACAACTAATGAATGATCCAGAATAACTGCAGGGGAGGGGGGGCAAACGAGACCATCCACTCATCATACACCAACCTGAATTGGGAGGAATGCCCAAGAACACAGCATAAAATCTGTAAGTAAAACCTGCGGATCCAAGTCGTGAGACCCCCTCCCCCATAGCCCGAGCTGCAAAGCCGCGTGGTGCCAGAGAGAAGCTCTCCCCCAGCAAGCGAATATAGCTCAGCTGAGCTCCAACTGGGGTTTTAAGTAGCGAGTGTGAACTGCTCACTACAGGTATGAATCCCCCAAAAATAGACAGAGGCTTTGGGTGACGACCGACCTTGGAGAGCTGGAGGGTTACCTAGGACTAGGCCTGAAGGGGACTGTTTCTTTTTCGGCTCAGTGGAGAAAGCCCCAGCTGTTTTCAGTTCCCAGTGCTGTGACTCAGAGAAGGGTGGAGATAGCACAAGCAGAGAGAGAGACCATTGAAATGCTAACGACCTCCCCCTAGGGGCTCTATCTTCTCCAAGAGGAAAGGGATGGGGCCCTTTCCATGCAGAACCAGACCCCAGAGCCTGGGGGAACACGGCCATACCTCCTCACACCAGTCAAGAATTATAGGCTAAAAAGGAGAAAAAAATGCATGACGTGCAGCCATCTCCCCTGCGGTGGGGGCACTCCTACCTGGTTCGAACCCACAGCACAGAGTCGCGCCAAGAAACCCAGTGTGACAGGGAGTCTTTCCCGCAGTACCACTCACATGCCACAATATTGGCCATGGACAGTAGCCTTGAATACACCCACAGCTGATTGTCCCGGAGCTGGGAGGGCAGAGCTATGCAGAAGGGGGAAGTTAATGTGTCCCATTCAACCATCTTTGAAGCAGGCTGGAAACACCCCTGCACAGCCCGGCATCCCAGGGCTTCCCTGGAGGTCGGTGCACACTTGTGACGTGGCCCGGCCTTCCCTCCCTCAGCAGAGGTCCTGAAAGAGCACAGCAGGGAAGGGGGAACCACTCGGAAATCCCAGGGAACCTATGCCAATACCAAGGACTTTTGGATCAGTGGCAGAGAAAAGCCTTAAATATCCAGGAACACCTGGGAGGTTTGATTATTAAAGCTGCCTTTCCTCCCTAACCGCTCAGATGCACGCCCCTCATTCGGGGTGGACGGCACTGACAGCACACCCAAATTAAGTGCACTGAGTGGACTTCATGGTGGTCAGATCCCCACACACCACAAAGACAGGGTTGGGGAGAGCTGACTTGAGGTGAACTGGTGACTCACAGATGCCATCTGCTGGTTGGTTGGAGAGAGTGTACGTCACCAAGCTGCAATTCTGACAAATTAAAGATCCAGTAAAGCAAATGCCAACAGGCCAAAAACAACAGAAAATCTTAAAGCTTATGATAAAACCAGATGATATGGAGAACCTAAACCTAAACAGCCAAATCAAAAGATCAGAAGACACACAGTACTTGACGCAATTAATCAAAGAACTACAGACAGGCAACGAGAGCATGGCACAGGATATAAAGGACATGAAGAAGAGCATGGCACAGGATATAAAAGACATAAAGAAGACCCTAGAAGACCACAAAGAAGATATTGCAAGAGTAAATAAAAAAAATAGAAGATCTTATGGAAATTAAAGAAACTGTAGGCCAAATTAAAAAGACTCTGGATACTCATAACACAAGATTAGAGGAAGCTGAACAACTCAGCCTCCTTGAGGACCACAGAAAAGAAAATGAAAGAACAAAAGAAAGAATGGGGAAAAAAATCGAAAAATCTAAATGGATCTCAGGAATATGACAGATAAAATAAAACATCCAAATTTAACACTCATTGGTGTCCCAGAAGGGGAAGAGAAGGGTAAAGGTCTAGAAAGAGTATTCAAAGAAATTGTTGGGGAAAACTTCCCAAACCTTCTACACAATATAAATACACAAAGCATAAATGTCCAGTGAACTCCAAATAGAGTAAATCCAAATAAACCCACTCCAAGACATACTCTGATCAGACTGTCAAATACTGAAGAGAAGGAGCAAGTTCTGAAAGCAGCAAGAGAAAAGCAATTCACCACATACAAAGGAAACAACATAAGACTAAGTAGTGACTACTCAGCGGCCACCATGGAGGTGAGAAGGCAGTGGCATGACATATTTAAAATTCTGAGAGAGAATAATTTCCAACCAAGAATACATTATCCAGCAAAACTCTCCTTCAAATTTGAGGGAGAGCTTAAATTTTTCAGAGACAAACAAATGCTGAAAGATTTTGCTAATAAAAGACCTGCCCTATTTCAGATACTAAAGGGAGCCCTACCAACAGAGAAACAAAGAAAGGAGAGAGAGATATAGAGAATTTTAACAGACATATATAGAATATTACATCCCAGGTCACTGGACACACATTCTTCTCTAGTGATCACGGATGTTTCTCCAGAATGGACCATATGCTGGGACATAAAAACAAGCCTCAATAAAAAAAAAAAAAAAGGAATTTGTTCAAAGCACATTCTCTGACCACAATGGAATACAAATAGAAGTCAATCACCATCAGAGACTTGGAGAATTCACAACACACCTGGAGGATAAAATGAGGGGAGATGAAAACATTCCTGGATAATCAAAAGCTGAGGGACTTCATCACCAGTATCACTCCTATAAGAAATGCTAAAGGGAGTTTGAGCAGGCTGAAAGGAAGGGACACTAACAATTGACTGAAACTACATGAAGAAATAAAGATTACCAGTAAAGATCACATGGTAAATATAAATACCAACACTACTGTATTTTTGATTTATAACTCTACTATTTACTTCCTACAGGATCTAAAATACATAAACTATAATGATAAATCAGTGGTTTTGGACTCAATGTAAAATAGGTAATTTTTGACAAGAACTACATAAAGGTCGGGGAATGATGGAGTATAGGAACATAGTTTATGTGTCATATTGAAGTTAAGTTGGTATCAAAGAAAAATGAGATTGTTATAGATTTAAGAGGTTAAATTTAAGCCCCACGGTAAACACAAAGAAAGTATCAGAGAATATGACCATAGAGATGAAAAGCATAGTAGATGTTCTGAGAAGTGGGGGAAGGGGCAATGGGGAGTTAAGAAATGAGAGTAGGGTTTCTGTTTGGGGTGAAGGGAAACTTCTAGAAATGGATAGTGGAAAGGTAATAGTATTGCAACATTCTAAATGTGATTAATCCCACCAATGGAATGCTAGGGAAGGGGTGGAATGGGAAGATTTAGCCTATATATATGTTTCCACAATTGAAAAAAAAAAAAAAAGACAGTCTAAATAGACAACAATTAAAATCCAAGGATGATCCTGGACGGGATCTGAGGATGGAGAAGAGAAGGCTCAAAGGGACACAGATGGGACATAAGAAAAAAAAAAAAAAGGAAATACAGAATGTAAGCTTTATATCAAAGTTGAATTTCTTGAACTTCTTAGCTGCACTTAATGAGATTGCATAAAAGAATGTTCTTGTCCATGGGAAAGGTACAGGTGAATTAGATTGTTTGTTCTAAGATATGTGCAGCTTGCTCTCATATGTTCAGAGGACAGAGCAATAGATAATGGATGATAGATGGGGAGGCAGGGAGGGAGGGAGAGAGGGAGGGAAATAAAGAAATGGTGGTGTGACAGGATGTTAAAGGTGGTGGATCGGGGTATCAGGGGAGGGGGTCGCGGTATGATGGAGTTCTATGTATGGGGTTTGTACTGTGTTTGCAACTGTTCCTGTAAGATGGAATTTATTTCAAAATAAAATTAATTAAATTAAAAAAAAAGAACATTATGCAGAGAAATTAGAATGAATGAAACTCTGAAGAAAAATGAATCATGATTACATTCTCTTTCATTGTCACTCTACTTATTAGAAAAACTCAATACTGGCTCGTGTCTTTTAGAAACCAGATAGTTTGCAATTGTTTAATATCCTTTGAATAACCATAATTATCTTTATGCACATAATATAATATTTGTTAACATTTGTCTTGTAGTATTTGTCCTCTCCCAAAAAGAACTTCTACCTTAAGGCAAATGCTGTGAATGCATGCATGTTATATATGTCATAGATAAAAGCCTAGTGCTATCATTTCGCTAATTTGGCAGGGAGTGAAGTGAATAAGGAAAGAGCCCCAGCTCGAGGTTATTTGCCAGGAGCCCCAGTCCAAGGTTTATGCCCCAATAGGTCTCCTCCCCCCACCTACTTACTATAGCCAGCATAAAGAAGAATAAAGGAAACACATTGACACATATGCCCCAGGTGGTAACTGGGGTCTGTTTAAACAAGTCTAGTAATCTATTTGATTTGTAGATTCTATTTTATATGTTGTTCCACTTATTTATTGCCACAGATAATCTGATTATTCTTACAGATTATCTTGGTCAGAAATTTAGACAGCTCCTAGTGGGAACGGCATGACATGTCTCTATAATAAGATGTCTGGGACCTCATCTGGGGAGACTCAGTCAGGGGTGAATTACAGGGCTTGGGGTGGAGTCATGTGGAAGCTTCTTCACCTTCATTTCTAGAACCTGGGCTGGGAAGACTTGAAGGCTGGACCCAGCCTGATGTGTCAGTTGGCCATGAATGTGGCCTCTTCATGTGGCCTTGATTCCTAACAACATGTCACCTCCCAATAGGAGGTGTCCAGAGAGCAAGTATTCCAAGAGACCAGGAAACCAAGGAAGAACATGCACCCAAGTGAGGAACACGGCATCACTTCTGTTACATTCTAATGGTTATAAGTGAGTCGCTAGGGCCAGCCCAATTCAAGGGGAGGGAGATTAAGACTTCACCTATTGATGAAGGTCACATTGCAGAAGAGCATGTGGAATAAGAGATATTATTGTAGCCATCTTCAGTAAAAAAATCTGTCACAGATGTTTATATTGTTGTATTTATTTGGTTTACTTTTACTTAGCTAGTATTTGACTGCATATAGTTCTTGACCTTAACATAACTATATCTGACTTAAAAATTACTGATACAGAGAGGATTGTGGGAAGAAGGCAGAGTAGAGAGCTCCAGGACTCAGTCCTTCCACCAAAACAACTATTAAACAGGTAGGAACTATCTGAAAAAACTACTTTGAAACTCCAGAAGCCAGAAGAACACAGGGACATATCCAGGAAAGAGTGGGAGGAAGAGGCTGATAGAGTATGGTAAAGAAGAGCAAATCGCTCTCCCTGCAGTGGTTACTGGCACCCATCCCCCACCCTCACAGCAGGCCCCTTACTGGTAACAGAAAGAGACATAAAAATCCTCTTCCCCAAGAAAGGGGTTAGCATATCTGATCACTGCTTTTGATTAGTGAATTAGGATCACCGGGGGCCCAGCTCTGAGGCAGGTATTGTTTCAACCAACCCCAGACAAAGGCAGTGGCAGACATTGTTTGAACCCTCTCCGGACAGGCCCAGCAGCAGTGGAGACTTAAAAATGCTGTAATTCTTCAGGGCTGCAGGGGTCAGTTAGCTGAAAGGCTGCATTTGCTGGGCAGGCCAGGAAAGCTCAGCTTTGGGAAGTCATGGAAGGAACTCTTGGTGCCCTTTCTGATCCCCTCCCCAGGGCACTTGGAGCTGGTCTGCGCCCCCTTCCTGGGTCCCTGGCCCTGTTTTCGCTGGGAAAGACTGACTGGGAAAGTCCACTCTGATGTGTCCCTCCTCCCAGAATTTGCCCTCCAGGCAAAAGTAGCTTGAGACAACAAAAGGAATATAAGAAACTATAGAGGTGGGTAATCTGGGGCAAAGGCCTACCAGTTTCAAACACCCATGAGAGGAAGTCAGAATTGAAAAGACAAACATTATAATGCCTCACTAATATGGACTAACTATAACGTGCAAACTCTGAGAATTGAATCTGAGAGCACAGGTTATATAGGGGAAGGCTTATTGTAAGGGTTCCCAGATTGTAAGCTCTTACAGCATTCACATTTATTCATGAGTTGTAATGGTTATCTCTAAATCCTGAGATGATGAGCTATTTGTGTGTAACCTGGTCAGTCCCTGGAACTTTGGCCAGAGTCAGAATTTGGTAGCTATGAATGTCAGCATTTCCCTATATAGCAAATGTTAAAGAAGCTGAAAAAAGATCAGACTTTAATTAGAGATATGGATGAAATGGACTTGGTTAGGACTAAGGCAAACCAGACTAAAGGGAAAAGGATGATATTGACTATGTTTTAAAACTTTGACTTCTGTGTGAGACCAAAGGAAGGCATGTTTATTTGATGGAAAATCTATATTTTCTGTAGCACGCTATATAATATAACTTGTATGGTCAGTTTACTCAAACACCATAAGTAAATGGAACCTTGAATGGGGGTGAGATCTGGTTGGTTTGTACAGGTTAGCAGGAAGCACCGATACATCCCAGAGTAATTTGGGCAGAGAATAAAACGTATTTGCAAAGCCCCCTTGAGATAAGGGGGAAAACTGGAAATATTAAACTTTCCCATGAGGGGAATTCCTGGTATTGTTACAGGCATTAGGGACAACCATTGCAGTAGACCAATCCTTCAATCTTGGGGCTTGCCCTTATGAAGCTTGTTGCTGCAAAGGAGAGGCTAAGCCTATTTATAATTGTGCCTGGGAGTCAACCCCAGATAACCTCTTTTGTTGCTCAGATGTGGCCTTCTCTGTCTCTAAGCCAACAGTGCAGGTAAACTCACTGCCCTCCCGACCATGTGGGACATGAGTCCTGGGGACGTGGATCTCCCTGGCAGCATGGGATGTGGCTCCCAGGGATTGGCCTGGACCAGGCATCATTGGATTGACAGGGCCTTCCTGACCAGGATGGCGGAGAAGAGATGAAGCAAGATAGAGTTTCAGTGGCTGAGAGATTTCAGATGGAGTTGAGAGATCATTCTGGAGGTTATTCTTATGTATTATATAGATATCCCTTTTTAGTTTTTAGTGTATTAGGATAACTAGAAGGAAATACCTGAAACTGTTGAACTGCAATCCACTATCCTTGATTCATGAAGGTGATCATATAACCATGCAACTTATATGGGATGACTGTGTGACTGTGAAAACCTTGTGGCCCACACTCCTTTCATCTGGCGTATGTGCAGATGAGTAGAAAAAAGGGGGACAAATAGTAAATGAATAATGGGGGAGGGGGCATGAGATGTTTTGGGTGTTCTTTTTTACTTTTATTTTTATTCTTGTTTTTGCTTTTGTTTTTTTGGAGTGATGAAGGCATTCAGGAGATTGATTGTGGTGATGAATGCACTACTATATGGTGCTGCATACAACTGACTGTACACTTTGGATGATTTTGTGGTGTGTGAATATATCTTAATAAAATTACATAAAAAATTATATGGAAAGCTAAGGAGCCACAGAGAGCTAAAGCCATCTTGGAAAAGAAGAAAGAAGTTGGAGTACTCACACTTCCTGATCTTAAAACTTATTACAAAGCCACAGTAATCAAGACAGCATGGTACTGGCACAAGGACAGACATACAGACCAAAGGAATTGAATAGGGAGCTCAGAAATCAACTCCAACATTTATGGCCAATTGAATTTTGGCAAGGTGGCAAAGACCACTCAATTGTGAAAGAACAGTCTTGTCAACAAATAATGTTGGAGAAAACTGGATCTCTATTTGGAAACAAAAAAAAAGGAGGACCCCTACCTCACACTACATACAAAACACAAATGGATCAAAGATCTAAATATAAGAACCAGGACTATAAAACTCCTAGAAGAAAACATAGGGAAGCATCTTCAGGATCTTGTGTTAAGCAATGGTTTCTTAGACTTTATCCATAGCCCAAACAACTAAAGAAAAAAATAGATAAATGGGAACTTATAAAAATTAAAAACATTTGCACCTCAAAGACTTTATCACGAAAGTAAAATGACAATCTACACAATTGGATAAAATATTTGAAATCTACATATCCAATAAAGGTTTAATATCCAATAAATTTTTTACATCCAGAATATATAAACAAATCCTACAACCTAGCAATAAAAAGACAACCCAATTTAAAAATGGGCAAACAATTTTAATAAACATTTCTCCAAAGAAGATACACAAATGGTCAGAAAGCACATGAAAAGGTGCTCAACAGCATTAGTCATCAGAGAAATGCAAATAAAAATCACAAGGAGATACCATTTCATACCCATTAGAATGGCTGCTATTAAAAAACAAACAAACAGAATATAACAAGTTTTAAAGAGGATATGGAAACTAACACTCATGCATTGTAGGTGGCAATGTAAAATGGTGCAGCCACTGTAAAAAGCAGTTTGATGGTTTCTCAGAAAACTAAGTACAGAAATACCATATGACCTGGCAGTTCTCCCCAAATAATTGAAAGCAGAGACTTGCACAGATATGTACTCACTGATGTTCACAGTGGCATTATTCACAATTTCCAAAGATGGAATGTGTCCATCTGCTGATGAATGGATAAATAAAATATGGTATATACATACAATGGAATATTATTCAAAAGTAAAAAAGTTATGAAGTCCTGATATATATGACAACATGGATGAACCTTTAAGACATCATGTTGAGGAAATAAGCCAGACATAAAAGGGCAAATAGTGCAAGATCTCACTGATTTGAAACGATTAGATTAAGCAAACTCATAGAGTCAGAATCTAGAATATAGGTTACCAGGGGATAGGATGAGGATAGGGAATGAAAAGTTAAGGCTTGGTATGTACAGGGTTCCTATTTGGAATGATAGAAATGTTTTGGCAATAGGTGGTTGTGATGGTAGCTTTGAATGCAATTAACAGCACTGATATATATATATATCAATGTGATTAAAAGGAGAAATTTTAGATTGTATATATGGTAATAGAATAAAAAGTTCTTAAAAATGCAGGGAATACACTACACAAACAGTGAACTCTAAGTTAAACCATGGGCTTTAATTAACAGCACAGTTATAAAAATGTGCTATCAGTTGTTACAAATGTAACAATGCAAGGTGTTGGTGATGCTGTGATGTATGGGAATCCCGTATTTTATGCATGAATGCTCTGTAAACCAACAACTTCTCTAATAAAGAAAAAAAAGAGAAAAAATGAAAAAGAAATCGCTGATACACATGAATGGCCTCTTCTACCATCCTATCACCAGAGTTATCACTGTTTCCCAGAAAGTGCTGCCACTGAGACTCCCATGTGTGTCGGTGTTGCAGTCCAGCAACCTTTGCATGTCAGCTACTGGTGAAGATGCTTCTGCCTCTGGGATCCCCAAGATGTTTATGGGACCAAGAGTGTTCCAACAACCACTATTTAAGGTGGTACAGGAAGATAAATGTTATGTGTGTTCCAACTTAAATCTTGCATTTATTTTTTCCAGGAGCATTTAGAGTCTACTGATTAGTTAGTACTATAATTTTTATTAATGTAAGTGGTTTAAAGATGTTCTAGGGAAAATTCCATGTATAAACATTATCTAAGAAAAGGCATGACAAATTTAAAAACTAAGTTACAAATGAACAATTGGCATCTTGTGTATACGTCTATCATCCACTAGAATATAATCTTTATGACAGCAGGAAACTTGTCTTTTATTAATTGCTGAATTCCTAGTTCCTAGCTCAAAGCCTGGTATATAATAGGCCTCAATAAATATATTAGGAAGAGTGAATGACTGAATTATTGCACTTATTACATGAAACATTCTATATTTGTAATGGGTTTTTATGATCTGAGGGAAAGTTTCAGTCCCTTAATATGCTTTACTGCTTATGAAAGTTGTGCCCTATGTTTATTTTTTATTAATTAAAATTACAAAATATCTCAGATGTAAATCTTGCAATAGGTAAATGTGCATGAGAAAGGAACAAAAATTAATCCCTAGATCCCTGTAAGAACAATGGAAGTCAAGGGCATTCAAAACGGGGATGAAAGTGGAGATAGAAATATGAATGGTAGGGCTGGGGCGGGCGGAAATAAGGAATAAAAGGGAGAAGAAATTAGTAATTTGAGGATCTGGCAACAACCAAGAAATCTGAGATCAGTTCAAGACAAGCTCCTTTTCCAAGCCTATGAAGATCAACTATGAAAAGTTTCCTATCCCTAGAACTAAGAATTGAGGTCTAAGTAGAAAGGAGAGAAGAAAGGCATGAGATAAAGGATGTTTCCTATTGCTGTTCTTGCATCTCTTAGTTTTAAGTGCCTCAGTTTTAAGTGCCTGGTGTTGAGCAATTCATGTCTTATACAAAGAAACTGTAACATCATACATTTTCATCAATTACAGTACTGTAATTGTTGCTTCATTTATCTTTTTTTCTCAAAAGCCCAAGTCCCCATTAGTACAAAAATTATGTCTTTTAATTCTGACTTCCCACACATTTTTCCAATAACTGGCATACAAAATATTGGTTAAATGAAAAAATGCATACATACATATATAGCCTGATAAACACACACACACACCCTAACAAATACAATTGATTAAGCTATTTGCAACACACAATCTAGACAGACATATGGAAATGTAAATAGAATGAGGTTATGGTACATAAAATTGCATAGTCCTTAAAATAGACAACTTAAAGTTCATCAATAATTGTATACAGTTATTAAAATATACATTTTTAAAAATATTTAATTATATGGGGACATGCTCATGATATAATGTTAAGTAAAAGTAGCAAGTTGCATATAACAGTATCTCCAAAACTATTGGTTGAATGAATGAAACAATGCATACACACATACCTTAAACTTACAAATAACTCATTAAGCTATTAATTCATTTTTGTGAAGATTAGAATAAAGGAATTGGGAAGATGTGCTTTAACATTTAAATAGTGGTTATATCTGGAATTACACGTGATTAAGTTTTCCTTTTATAAGTTCTATTTTCTAAATTATAAAAAATGAATATGTATTGTTTTATAATTGAAAATAAGTAACTAACTAAAAATAAAGAATGCTAGGGCAGGCATTATGATGTCCTGAGATAAATAATACATGATTTCTGTTATCAAGAAACATGATTCTGTATAAATAGGGTAATGACACACCCATATAATATTATGTAATAAATACCATAACAGAAAGATGTGTAACATTTATAGGGTTTAGAGGAGATGGATCACTTATAGTTGGGGTGATTAAGAAAGACTTCTTGAAAAAAGTATCATTTTATTCCTATCCTAAGGGATAGATAAGTCGTGACAGCAAAACTGGGAGCACAGGAGATCCTCATGTTCTTCATAAGGATTTTTTAAAATTTTTTATTTTTTTTTACTGTGAACTTTAACATATATACTTAACAGTGATAACTTTCAAAGTATGATTTCACAAGTTGTTAGAGAGCAAATTTCAAAGAATGTCATGGGTCACAGTTCCACAACATCAGCCATTTTCATTATTGTAAAATATAACATACATACAGAAAGGTTTCAACTCTCGATGTACAGTTCAATAAGCAGTTATACAGTTAATTTCAAAAACTGTTATGAATTACAGTTCCACAATTTCAGTTCTTCCTTCTTTATGCAATATAGGGTATACACAGGAAGGTGAAGACCTTCAAGGCACAATTCAATGGGCAACTATAAAGCAAATCCCAAAGGATGCTACAGGCTACAGTTTCACCATGTCGTTTACCTCCTTTCAGCGATTCCAACACCCCAGCATCCTATATATATATATTTGTGTGTGTGTGTGTGTATATATGTGTATATATATATATGTATATATATATATAATTATATAAATTTTCAGTATTCATAGACCTTTTAAATCTTATCTTGTTTGTTGCTACCCCTTCTTCTCACTTAATCTCTTTCTCCATATTCAGGGGTATCTAGGCAGTGACCACCCTAACTTGTTCATATTGAAAGGGGGTGTAGACAGTATGGGGAAGGGGGCTGCATCTGATTGTTGATCTTAAAGAGGCTGTTGCCTCTGGGTTTTAGGACTTGTTTGGTATAGCAACACTGTGGTGGATTTAAGTTTCTGAAAGATAAAACTTACTGAGAGAACTTTTAATAGAATCTCAGGTAGGTACCTAGATATTTGGGGATGACTTTTGGGATGGGCATGGCATATTGTGGCCATTTGGGCTGTCTAGCTGGAGCTTGCTTAAGAGAAAATCCTTCATAAGGATTTTTGAATTTGAGATTTTCATTTTGTTTAATAGTTATACATGTATTTTCATTTTTTTCATAGCTTAATAATAGCCATAAATATATGGATTGTTAAATCTAATTTAATGTTTATACACATATAAGTAAGAGAATAAGTTAACTATGAGGTCAGTGAAGTATGTTTTTAGATTTCTTTTAAACATAGGCCATTATACCACAAAAGATTGAAACTACTGCCTTAAATAAGTATCCTAAGCTCTGGCTTCACTTGTACCTTCTAAACACCTACTGGACATCTCAAAACACCCTATAACACTTCAATATCCACATACTTTAATCAACATTAGGAAACAAATAACAAACAGATCTTCTGGGGTACCTTTTAGTAAATAAGAAGACTATACACTGTTTTTTTCAAATAAGAAAAAAAGAAAAGATTAACTGAATTGGAAATAGGAGGAAATAAATGGAGAAGTAGCAGGATTTGGCAATGAACGGATTGCTGAAACAAACATCATAAACATCATAAACTAAACAAATAAGACCACTTAATTTATTAATCCTTACCAGTGTGTATGAGGATTCAGAAAGGAATTTCTTTTCTTTTTCTCTTTCTTTTGTACTTTTTTTTTGTCAAGTGAGATAGGAACAATTGCTAAAAAACAATTTAAGATTTGCAAAAAATAGCTGATGTAACTAATTCAGTGAATCAGAGATACTAATAACAGATGACTAGTCTAATTTTTTTTCATAACCAATGTCTTAAATAAAATGAATATGTTCTGTAATAGGAAACATTATTGCTTTGAACATCTAAGAAGATTATATTCTTAACTTCTCAATGGTGCTTAGCTTCAATTTGCCTAAAATAATAATATCACTTTAGGTTATTTTTATCCTCTTGAACTTTGACTAGTCCAAGTATGTTCAACTTTTTCATGCACTATATTCCAAAACTATAAATTTAATATTCAATTTGTTAGATTACAAATTTAGAATTAATAAGTGATGCTTCTAAAACTAATTACTAAAATTAATTGTATTCTTTCCAAAGGAACATATGTTGGAAAGAGAACAGGCTTTGTGGTCAGTCTCAGTTGAAACTCCAGCTCTGCAACTTTCTAGGCTGCTAACCTGTAAGCCTCATTTTTCTCATCTTTAAAATGATGGTATTAACACTTACCATGTTTCAAGTCATTGTTAGGACTAGATGATATAAAAGCACCTGGAATAATTCTTGGCACTCTGTGGGTATTCACAAATGGTAAACATAATTGTTGTTTTTATCAAAAGCACAAGAGATTAAAAAAATTGCTATTTGTTCTTAGCTCTCTCAGTAATTGATTTCTTTAGAAGTGTAACCAACAATATTTACCATTTTAAAATTTTACATATAGTGAACATTATGTAAAAATCTAATGGCATTTTACCTTATTTGGTTGATTTCTTTATAAATGTGTATGTGAGATGCACTGGGTCATCTTGATCTCTCACATTAGTGCCAGTATTGGCATAATATATAATAAAATAACCCAAGTACTTATAAATCCACTTAAAACACTGAAGTGAAATACAGAAGTTTGTGTGTGTGTGGGGAGGGGGGCATGATAAGAAGAGATGGTGACATTACTTACAATCAAACTTCATAAACAATTTTCTTTAAATGTCTTGCCACAAATTTGCCACTTTCTTTGGAAGCTGTCTGTGTTGGTTTGAATGTATTATGTTCCCCAGAAAAAGCCATATTCTTTGAAGCAATCTTCTGGGGCAGACATATTAGTGGGGATTAAGTTGAAACCTTTGGATTAGGTTGTTTGCATGGAAATGCGCCCTACCCAACTGTAGGTGATAACTCTGATGAGGTATTTCCATGGAGGTGTGGCCCCACCCATTCAGGGTGGGCCTTGATCAGGGGAGCCATATAAATGAGCTGGGGGGCAGAGGGAACTCAGTGCAGCTGTGAGTGACATTTTGAAGAGGAGCTACAGCCAAGAAGGACACTTGGAAGAAAGCACAGAAGTTGCAGATGAGAGACAGTTTGAAGATGGCTGTTGAAAGCAGACTCTTGCTCCAAAGAAGCTGAGAGAGGACAAATATCCCAAGTGCAACTAAGAGTGACATTTTTGAGGAACTGCAGCCTAGAGAGGAACGTCCTGGGAGAAAGCCATTTTGAAACCAGAACTTTGGAGCAGATGCCAGCCACATGCCTTCCCAGCTAACAGAGGTATTCCGGACACCATTGGCCATCCTCCAGTGAAGGTACCCAATTGCTGATGTGTTACCTTGGACACTTTATGGCCTTAAGACTGTAATTGTATAACCAGATAAACCCCTTTTTATAAAAGCTAATCCATTTTTGGTGTTTTGCATTCTGGCAGCATTAGCAAACTAGAACACTGTCCAAATTCCAAATTGCTCCTTCTCTCCCTGTTGAGTCAGTGGTCTATTTGCTTGTCCCTTCCACTCCCCCACCTTCAATTACCCATACTCCCAGTTTTGTCTTTACCCAACATCCTGATTAGGAAAACAATGGCTCTCTTTTAGGTATCTTGGGATGGAGGAAAATAGATACTTTCCTTGATACATGTCTTTCCTCAACTAGTCTAGAAGGATTTTGAGGACAATGTGTGGCTACTTATTTTTGTATCTCTGTCAAATAAGGATTTGTTAATAAGCACAATAAGTTTTTGTTAAAATTTTTTTTTTCCTTGTACAGTACTCAGCTAATTGGTAATTTTTTATATGATGAGCATCTACTGTGTCCCTTATTTTTTCTTTCTTTCTTCTTTTTTTAGGCTGTTTTCTTGGGCCAATAGCATTTTCACTGTTGGGGGCTGAAACATATCCTCCATAATGGCATGTTCAAGTCTTCATCCACATTCCTGTGGTTGTGAATCCATTTGTAAACAGGATTTTTGAAGATATTAGTAATTAAGGTGTGGATTTGTTTGTGAATAGGATCTTCAAAGATCCTGTTTAGATGAAGTCAAATTGAATCAGGGTAAGACTTATTCTACATGATGGGAGTCCTTATAAGACAGGAAATTCAGAGACAGTCAGTCAGAAGAAGCTGGAAGTCAGCAGAAGAGAGAAGTCAATGGAAATCAGAGGAACCTATGCAAGTAGAGAGAGATTGCCATGGGTCTGGAGGACTGCCAGAATGCTACAGACTCCAGGAGACAGCACACCCTGTCGAGACCTTGATTTTAGACTTCTAGTTTCCAAAGCTGTGAGACAATAAATTCCTGTTCCTTAAGCCATCCCATGGTGTGGTATTGACTATAGCATTCCACCACGGAGAGTAAGGATGAAAGGAGATACAACTGAAATCTGTTAATTTTGCCTCTATTAACCAGCCTTAGAAAAATAATTGTTAGGAGATTTGTCAAGAGACTTCGGAAAAAATAAGACTTTTATATCATTGTTTAGATACCTCTGATTTGACCCCTATCTTGGATCAGGGATTACGAAACTAGATCACTCTGCCAAATGCTGCCTGTGCAGTTGGACTTTACCACCTCACAGCCCTTCCACAAGTTGCTGTCCCACTCTAAGAACTGGCTGGAAATAATCATTACCCCTTTCTCTATGCAAGACTATCAGCATGTTGTTCAGTGGCCCAATGCCACTTCTACACAATGCCTATTAAAAACCAGTTTAATACTTAACCTCTTCAGCAGATCAGAGGTGGAGTTGCTTCTAATCAAAATTAACATATTGATTTTTATTTGCATATTTTTAGTTTCCAAAGTGCATGCATTAATTCTCATATTTGATTTTTAAAATAATCACAGTGTTATATGAAGCAACTGCAACTCAAATTAGTAAATGACAGAACTGGGACTAGGAGCCGTGTATTCTGACTCCTACTCCATGGCTCATTTTACCCCATTGCCTCACTCAGGAAACACAAGGGGACTCTCTCTTCCCCTCCGCCTCTTAGAAAAATAATCTTTTATAGTCAAAACAAGGTCTTAGTCTCTAATCAAGTTGAGAAACAGAAAAGTATCAACCACTACATGCTTAAACACTAATATGTATATTGCATCACAAAATGGGTTGATTTTAAAGATACTATTTGCTTAGAGGTTAGGACAAAGATTTGCTTCGCCTAGTTAGGATAGTGTGAGACCCCCAGGGAATGGAAGATATTTCTCACACAAACTATTATTAAATCCCTAATATAATCTGAAACATTGTGGGATACTTAACATATAAACATAAAAATGCAACTTAATGCAACTTATGGCTAAGGAATCCATTGCATTCTTTTTTACTGAAGGAAAAACTGAAACAAAATAAATGAAGGATAATGGATTAAAATGAAGTAAATGGGCAAATGTATTTTTAATTTTTCAATAACAATAATGACAACAAACAGCATTTACAGAATGACAGTAACTATTTTAAGCACTTTACATATATCAACTCTTAATCCTCCCAAAAATCCTGTGAGGTACCGTTATTCCCATATAGGTAGGTATTATTCCTAGTTTACAGATGAAGACATTATGGCATTGAGAGGGTAAGTAACTTGCACAAAGTTAAAAGCAAGTGTCTTAGTCTGCCAGGCTGCTATGGCAAATACCATGCAGCAGATTGGTTTAAGAACAGGGACGTATCTGTTCACGGTGTTGGAGACTAGAAGTCCAATATGAAGGTGTCAGCAAGGCCTTGCTTTCTCCTTGACATCTGTAGCCTTCTGGTGCTGGCCTGCCACAATCCTTGGGGTTCCTTGGCTTGTGTCTCTGCCTCCTGTCACACGGGGCTCTCTCTCCTTGTGTCTTCTCTTCCAGTTTCCACTGGCTTCTGGCTCCTCCTGTGGCTTTCTCTAACTTCTCTTTATAAGGCCCACCCTGATTCAGTTGGGCCCCACCCAAATAGGGTCTTAGAAGGTCCTATCCACAAATGTGTCCACACTTAACTAAGAATACATTTTCAAAGGGCCCTATTTACAAACGGGTTTACACCTACAGGAACACAGATTAAGATTAAGAAATGCCTTTTGTAGGGGGGTTCATAATCCAATCTATCACAGCAAGTAAGGGGCAGAGCTGAGATCAAAACCCCAGGCTGTCTAGCTTCAGAGTCTGAGCTCTTAATCACTATGCTAGTATAATCCCTCCCAAACTATTCTAAATTTTGCATACATCAAATGTGAAAACTTCCAGGAGTATAACTCATTTCTAAATCAAAGAAAAAGAAAATGACATGCTATGAAATTGGAGCGATGTTAAAAACACCTCTAAGTAATAACACCTCTTCTCTTTCTCAGTTTTCACACTCAGCTGGGAATTCAGGTGGAAAACATAACAATGTATATATGAAGTTTTAGAAATACAGTTATATATGGGAATTTAATACTTGAAATTTTGCCAAATATGTAGAAGAAAGGGCATTTAATCAAAATTTCCCTATTAGAATATCAATTTTACCTAGAATATCACTGAAATATTTTTGTGCTCCAATGAATATATAGATGATTTATTGCTTGGCAAAATGTTCCTAGCATATTGTTACAAACTAATGCTTTGCTGGAAAGCTTCTGCACTTGTTTTGTGTCAATAAAAAGGGCACTGTAGTTCACAAAGAAGAGATTTTCTCATGAAAGGAAATGATGGCAATATGTCAGGAGCACAATGAACCTGAACATAGAATGTCAGTTGCAAAAAGGGATGCATGTTGCAAAGTTAGCATTTACCTTATGATAAGTCACACAAATTTATTATAGCTGCAATGAAATATCATAGCAATGTCATCTAAATATAGAAATCTAGTATTTCTATATCTAGGTAAACTCCATATTCTATGTCTAGCATATTAACAGGTTGTATCTGCTACATTTCCATTTATAAACATTATATATCCTTCAGACAACTATCACATTCTACCAGAAATATAAGTAGAAACAAAAATTCAGGCTTCCAGTGACAAACATATTGTTAAATAGTTTAATACAAATGTTCCCTGAAGTTTCAGGGTAGTGATCCACTTTCTGGTTGCTCTAGGCTTTTTTCCCTCTAATCAGATCAAAAAGAAATTTTAAAGTAATATATCCCATGTCATCATATATTTACAAATAAAGAAAGCAATGTTTGGAAATCTATTTTTATGTAAATTCAAAGGGGACTAGCCCTCTCATCTATTAAGTAGGGGGCTTTGTTTCTACTTTTGTTTTTTTTGCTTTATTTTTTGGGGGACCTAGTTCTATAAACATTAAAATTTTAAAACCAAGAAATCATTATGTCTGAGGGAATGTATTGAAATTTAGTTTTGACAACCCTGGGTCCTTAAAAGATTGAGCGATAACAATAGAAAGGGAGTTCCTGTTAAAATTCTCTTAAACAAAGAGGATCTAGAAGGGTTAGAGTGAAATGCCTGGTGAACTGCTTAAGACACGAAAGTAGAAGATTTATGTAATCCTAGGGGAAAAAAAGAAGACATTTGAAGGTACTGATATTGAAATTGAACATAGAACTGAGTCATGTGATTGGAAACTGTCATTCATGACACTAAATGTTGCAGATGTTACCAAACTCATGAGATTTGAGAAGTTTGAAAACTAGTACATAGCTATATCAGTTAAATTTAATATTCATGCCCAAACAAGATGATATCTTGACATAAGCAACATAAAAATTAAATGTAAAGCTAACTGATAGAGGAAATACCTAAATATCTTATGATAAGTAAAAAATAAAATTATTAATAGAAAATGATAAATAGAGATCGGATAATTGAAGAAAGATTAATAAAGGAAATACTGACTAAAGGGTAGACAGGTGTTGGAAAACTGTAAGGTGTAAGTCAGTACCTTGGGATTGATAAGAACTGGGGAGCTACACCACTCCTAGGCTTAGAAGGGCAAAGGTAGCAAGTGGTTACTGGGAAATTGGAAACAAAGAGAACTAGGTGTAAAGGGTCCCTTGTCAGAATCTGTGACTTCATGAGGTGGGTATGGCCACCAACAATTGCTCCCATTTCTGTTTGTGCATGAGGCCTCTCCCATCAAGAGCCTCCTCTTCATCCCTGGAAACTGGGCTGACTTCATGACTTGCTTTGACCAGCAGGAATGCAGTGGAAGAAATTCTGTACTAGTTCCAGGTCCAGGCCCTAACAGGTCTAGAAACTTCTGCTTTCCCCCTCTTGAAGCGCCAGGCCATCAGGTAAAGAAGTGTGACCACCTTGCTGGAGAAAGAGGACCAGTCAGCCCCCAGCTGTTCCAGCCACTCCAACTGAGGGATGAGACGTATTCTGGCTCCAGCTGATTTCCCAGCTGAATGCAATCACATGAGTGTCCCCAGCCAAAACAAATGGAAAAGAGGAACTTCTCCAAGAGAATCCAGAAAACCCACAGAATTGTGAGAAAGAAAACACTATTGTCTTAAGCCATCAGATAATGGGATTGTTTGTTACACAACAAAATGTAACAAATATATGTTGGGTCTGGGGACACATTGAGCCTGTGGGGACCCTGCAAGGAGGAAACTGGAGAAATAAATACCATGACCTCACATAGCCCACCAAACCTACTGGAAGAAAGAGAATGAAGGATCCTATTGGCCTAGTACTTACTGGTGAGCTCCTGAGGCAGAGAACAGGGTAGAAAGTGGTGGAGAGTGAACCTGGAGGGGCAATAAGATATATGCAACACACATACCAAAATGTACATATTGAAAAAAAAAGTTGTACTATTCAAAGTAGTCATCTATAGTCCCTACAATTTACATGTATTTGTGATATTGCTCAACAGACTTTGGAATATTGAAGTTTTCTTTAGAACCTTTGGCAATTTTTTTTAAGTATCTTTATTATTGACAAATTCTTTTACGCTTTCAAAGTTGTTATGCTTATAACAAACAGTTAAAAAAAAGTTGACAAGTTTTGTGGGTAAGGTAGATGGTCAATCTTGATAAAGGTTCAGTGAACTTTCTATAATGATGGAAATGCTCTATATCTGTGCTGTTCAGTCCAGTAGCTACTAGCCACATGTGGGTTACTGAGCAATTGATATGAAGATAATATGACTGAAGAACTTGATTTTAAATTTTGTTTAATTTTAATTAATTTAAATTAAATAGCCAGACGTGACTAGTGGCTGTGATATTGGGCAGCTGAGATCTAGATATTTCAGGGAAAATATGTGAAGCATAGCTATATGGCAATGAGGCAGGTTTCTTTAAGTGTTTTGCCAATTGTCTTTGAATGTAGTTCCAAATAATAAATTTGAGTTATATTTCACATGCAGAGTTATAGAATTATTGAGTGATAGAATTGTATAAATATAGTTTTCCAAAGCAATGAAGCCAAACTTCAATTAACCAGGGTAATGGAAGCCATGAAGAAGCTAAATACACTGCAAAAACAACAACAATAAAAAACCCCAATCAAAACATGGCACAAAATTAATTGAATATAAACTTATTTAGTTAATCATTACATCCAATACTTAGACAGTCTAGGTCAGTGGCTCCAAATTTTAGCTGTTCTTTAGAGCCCTTAATTTTTGGGGGGAAGATAGATCAGTAAGAAGCAGGTATCATTTTCTGAACAGAAATATATAAGAAAAACATTTACTGAAGTTGATCCAAGTCATAGGTTGGGACTGCCTTGGTGCACATTCTGCTTATTCAGATGAGTTTTTCAAAATATGACTCATCTCCACTGCTTCACCCTAGACAAACAACATGGGTCAAACCATGGTTCAAGGGTAGCTACAATCATTGTACCCATAAATTAATGAATTTAAGGGGGATAGCTACATCATGAGCTATTTTGGAGGGTGGAAGTGAAATGGGTGGTTGATGCCACTGCAACTTAATAAACATCTCTGATTTCACTAAGTTTTAAAGATTTGTATAATTTAATAGAACTACATGGACTTCTGTGAGCTGATGGACAGGAGAGGCAAAGCAAACTTCTCCCCACATGGAATAACTAGAGAAAAGGCAGAAAACAACCAGGACAGCTGTTTCATGGTACGAGTGGCCAGAGAAGAACCTCTACAATATATAAGGGGGACCTGGATGAAAAAGTGGAAAATTACAACTGAAAGGATGGGGTGAGTTTATTCAATCGTGAATGCCACTGGGGCTGGCAGCTATGTGCAGAACAGAGTGGGAGAGGGAGGAGCTCCACATTTCCACACCCCTATCACAGCAACCATCTGGGGAGACAGCCCTTCACAGCCCTGAACCAGAAGCTCCTGTGAGGGAGCTTGGGAACCAGTGGACTTGTGTTGGCCATACGCATAAACCGTGGTGCAACTGTAGTGCCTACCCCAGCCCTGAGGCAGGCTGCTGCAGTGGCCTGGCTCTGGGGAGGACTGGGCACCCTCACCTCAGGAGGAGAGGGAATGCAGAGCTGAGGAGAACCAATCCAACAATTGGCAAGAGAGAGAGACAGTCTGTGTTCTGCTGCCTGTGTCCCTTCTATGCAGAGGCCCCCAGCATGCATAGGCAGAGAGGTGGGGATAAGGGAGGATGCCACATGGAAACACCAGGAGCCCTTCCCCACCAGAGGCCTGCAGGCACACGGAGGGCAGGGATCTTGTAGGCTGACTAAAAGTGCACTTCTGAGCTGGGTGAGGGATGGGGAGGGTGAAACTCACAGCCCCACATCCCAAGATTGATCCACTCTGAGGCCTGGGAAACACCAGACCCCACTGTGCCCTTAAGCAGATTCTCTGCCAAACTGCACAGTGCCCAGCCCCCCACCCCCCCAGGGCTGGCAGTCTCTATTAACATGGAGAACTACTGTGCTGATGGGATTTCTGCCTAGTTTGGACCTGGCCCAGCACTCAACTGCAGTCAGGGAAAAGTGAGCATGAGGGGAAAAGCTGTTCCAAGAGTGTAATCTGCTTGGAAAATGGGGAAAATGTATTCTGGTAAGCAGCAGTTCATCCAAATTTTATACAGATGTACTAATAGACTTGCATTTCCCCCCAAAAAACCTTATCAAGATAAGCAAATGCCAAGAAATCAACAGAAAATCACAAAGCACATGAAGATCCAAGTTCACAAAGTATATGGCCAAGTCAAATGACCAAACTAAAAAGCCAGAGGAGACACAGAGGTTGGAAAAACTAATCAAAGAAATATGCACAAATCTCCAAAACAACATCAGTGGGATGGCTAAAGACATAAAAGACATCAAGAACACACTAGAAGAGCATAAAGAAGAATTCAAAAGAATAAATAGAAAAATAGCAGATGTTTCAGAAATGAAATACTGTAGATCAAATTAAAAATATACTAGAGACACACAACAGCAGATTTGAAGAGGCAGAAGAAAGAATAAATGAACTATAGGACAGGGCACTGAATGCGAATGCACAAAAGAACAAATGGTGAAAACGATAGAAAAACTTGAAATGGATAGCAGGAAAATAATGGACAACATAAAGCACACAAATATAAGAATCATCATTGTCCCAGAAGGACAAGAGAAGAGTAAAGGGCTCAAAAAGGTATTCAAGGAGATAGTTGGGGAAAACTTCCCAACCCTTGTAAAAGACATAAATATGCAAATCAAAGAAGCCCAATGAACTCTAAATAGAATAAATCCAAATAGACCCACATTGAGAAACATACTAATCAGATTGTCAAATGCCGAATACAAGGAGAAAGTCCTGAAAGCAGTAAGAAAGAAGCAATTCACCACATACAAGGGAAACCACATAAGAATAAGTACTGACTACTCAGTGGGCACCAAGGAGGTGAGAGGGCAGTGTATGACATATTTAAGATTCTAAAAGAGAAAAATTGCCAGCCAAGAATTCTTTCTCCAGCAAAGTTATCCTTCAAAAGTGAGGGAGATTCAAAAATTTTCACAGACAAATACTGAGAGAATTTGTTAACAAGAGACTTTCCCTGCAAGAAACACTAAAGGGAGTTCTGTTGGTTGAAAAAAAAAAAAAGGAGAGAGAGGTCTGCAGAAGGGCACAGAACTGATGAGTATTAGAAAGGGTAATTTGAAGGAAAAAAAGAGAGTGGGAAAAAATAGATCTGAAAAATTATAAGATGGTTCGTTCAAGAACTGCCTTTATAGTAATAACTTTGTGAATGGATAACTTCCCAATTAAAAGATACAGATTGACAGAATAGATTAAAAAGTATAATCCATCAATATGCAGTTTACAAGAGACTCATCTTAGACCCAGCAACACAAAAAGAATCAAGAAAAAGAACACTAACTCATTTTATGGAGCTAACATCACTCTAATACCCAAACCAGATAAAGATACTACAAGAAAGGAAAACTACAAGCCAATCTCCCTAATGAATATAGATGCAAAAATTCTCAAAAAAATACTTGCAAATCAAATCCAAAGACATGTTAAAAGAATTATACAACACAACCAAATGGGGTTAATTCCAGGCATGCAAGGGAATTAATGTAATTACGAAAATCAATGTAATACAGCACATTAATACATTGACAGGGAAAAATCAAATGATCATCCTGATAGACTCTGAAAAAACATTCAAAAAAATCCAGCATCCTTTTTTCGTATAAACACTTCAAAAGATAGGAATCAAAGGAAACTTCCTCAATATGATAAAGTGCATATATGAAAAACCCACAGCCAGCATAGTACTCAACAGTGCTGGCCTTCCCCCGAAGATCAGAAATGAAACAAGGATGTCCATTCTTAACCACTATTATTCAATGTTATGCTAGAAGTGCTAGCCAGAGCAATTAGGCAAGAAAAAGAAACAAAAGGCATCCAAATTGGAAAGGGAGAGGTAAAACTTTCATTATTTGCAGATGATATGACCCTATATTTTGAAAATACTGACAAACAGATGACAAGCTACTTGAGCTAAACAAATTCAGCAAAGTGTTGGGGTACAAGATTAATGCACAAAAACCAGTAATGTTTCTATACTTTTAATAATGACCTAACTGAGGAAGCAATCAAGAAAAAAATTCCATTCACAATAATACCTGAAAGAATCAAGTATCAAGCAATAAACTTAACCAAGGAGGTAAAATATCTCTACACAGAAAATTACAAAACTTCACTAAAATAAATCAGAGGACCTAAGAAGGTGGAAAGATATTTTGTGTTCATAGATAGGGAGGTTAAATGTCATTAAGATGTCAATTCTACCCAAATTGACCTACAAATTCAATGCAATTCCAAACAAAATTCCAACAACCTACTTTACTTACTTGGAAAGGCTAGTTATCAGATTTATTTGGAAGGGGGAAGGGGCCTTGAATTGCAAAAAACATCTTTAAAAAGAACAAAGTGGGAGGACTTACACTACCTGACTTTAAAGTTTATTATAAAGCCACAGTGTTCAAAACAGCATGGTACTGGCACAAAGATAGACATACTGATCAATGGAATAAAATTCAGAGGCTGGAAATAGATCCCCCTGACCTATGGTCAATTGATTTTTGATAAGGCCCCCAAATCCACTGAACTGGGACAGAACAGACTTTTTAACAAATGGGCCTGGGAGAACTGGATATCAATATCCAAAAGAATGAAAGAAGACCTCTACCTCACACCCTATACAAAAATTGTCTCAAAGTGGATAAAAGACCCAAATATAAATGTCAGTACCATAAAAGATAGAAGATAATATAGGGAAACATCTTCAAGATCTAGTAATAGGAGGTAGCTTCTTAGACCTTACACACAAAGCACAAGCAACAAAATAAAAAAACAGATGAGAACTCTCAAAATCAAATGCTTCTGTGCCTCAAACTACTGTGTCAAAAAGATAAAGAGGCAGCCAACTCAATGGGGAAAAATATTCAGAAACTGATGGATTGATACCAGCATATATAAAGAAATCCTACAACTCAGTGACAAAAGTGCAAACAGCCCAATTATAAAATGGGCAAAATATACAAAAAGACATTTTTCTGAAGAGGAAATACTAAATGGCTAAAAAGCACATGAAAAAATGTTCATCTTCATTAGCTATTAGGGAAATGCAAATCAAAACCACAATGAGATATCATCCCACATCTATAAGAAAGGCTCCCATTAAACAAACAGGAAACTACAGATGTTGGAGAAGATGTGGAGAAATTGGAACTCTTATCCACTGCTGGTGGGAATGTATAATCATACAGCTGCTGTGGAAGACAGTTTGGTGGTTCCTCACAAAACTAAATATTGAGTTTCCCTATGACCCAGCAATTCCACTAGGCAGTATATACCCAGAAGATCTGAAAGCAGTGATATGAAGAGACATTTGCACACTGATGTTCATAGCAGTATTATTCACAATTGCCAAAAGATTGAAACAATCCAAGTGTCCTTCAACAGATGAGTGGATAAACAAAATGTGGTATATACATACAATGGAATACTACGCAGCAGTAAGAAGGAATGAGGTCTTGAAACATGTGACAACATGGATGCATCTTGAGGACATAATTCTGAGTGAAATGAGTCAGACACAAAAGGAGAGATATTGTATGATATCACTAATATGAACCCCCTGGATAATGCAAAATCATTGTCTTAAAGGGTAGAAAATAGGGAACCTAGAGACAGATGGAAGCTAGAGAAGGGGGAGTGATTACCTAATATGTACAGACTTTTTATTGAGGTTGAACTTAACAGTATGGAAATGGACAGGGGTGATAATCATTAATGGGATTATAAACATCAGTGCCATATTGAAAGCAAACATGATTGAAAGGGGTTGTTTAAAGTCCTGTATCTCATAGATTAGCACTACAAATATAAATAAGTTTTTGTATTATATATTTCTAAGGTATGACACTTGTACAAAGAGTTAACAACAGAGTAGTAGATGGGAAAAACTACCTGTTGCATCCTATGGCCTATATTTAATAGGAATATCTTACTAGCACCACACCAATACTAGGGGTAAATAATTGGGGGTGGGATAAGAGTTATGGGGTATTTGGGGTTATGATAAATTTTTATAAATTTAGAGTGATGATGATTGTACGACTAAGTGAGGATAATGTGAGACATTGATTGTTTATTTTGGACAGAATATATGCTATGTGAAATTAGGGACCCTCGATCTTGACGCTTGCTCTTATAAAACTTACTGCTGTAAAGGGGAAACCAAACCTACCTAAAATTATGCCCAAGAGTCACTTGAATCTCTTTTATTGCTCAGATGTGGGCTTTCTATCTCTAAACCCAACTCAGCAACTAAATTCATTACCCTTCCCCCTAAGTGGGACATGACTCCTAGGGGTGTGAGTCTTCCTGGTGATATGGGACATGAATCCCAGGAATGAGCCTGACCCTGGCATCATGGGAATGAGAATGACTTCCTGACCAAAAGGGGGAAAAGAAATGTACTAAAATAAGGTTTCAGTGGCTAAGAAATTTCAAATAGTTGAGAGGCTATCCTGGAGGTTACTCTTATGCAAGCTTCAGCTAGATACCATGAGGGTGGGCTACACTTAGTGACTGGCTTCTAAAGAATCAAGTACAGAAAGAGAGAGAGAGAGGAAAAAAAAAATCTTACAATAATGGCAAACAATAGCTTACCCAAATGATTAAAGTTAACATCATCAATGGTATCAGATGGTTATAATGTACCCCTTGATATGATGTGATGAGAAGGGTACTTCACCTCTGTGTAATTCTTTCCAAAACCCTTAACCACAGTCTAATATTGAGAAAAAAACATTAGATAAACAAAGATTAAAGGACATCCTACAAGATACCTGTCCAGTACACCTTGAGACTGTCAAGGTCATGAAAAAGAGGGACAGATACAACTGCTATGGACCAGAGGTGACTGAGAAAACATGACAACTATATGCAGTATGGTACTGAGACAGAAAGTGGACATTAATGGAAAACCTTGGAAATTCAAATAAAATCTGGAGTTTAGTTGATAGCAATGTACCAATATCAGTTTCTTAATTTTGACAAATGTAACATGGTAATATAATATGTTAACAATGAGGGACCCTGGGTGAGGGAATATGGGAATTCTCCTTACTATCTTTGCAACTTTTCTTTAAATCTAAAATTACTCCAAAAATTATTTGAAATATTAACCTTATTATCTTTTCTTTGATATCAAGTTGGGAAGCTCTTATTTCCGTTTTTAAGATGAAGGGAGATACTAGTAGTTTTTCAGCCTAAAACTCTAAGGCTGCTGAAAGAGATACTGGGTAGTGGTGGAAACCACTGCTATTTTAACTCATTATCTACTGAGTACCTGCTTCTATTATGCTTCACACTGTTAGATATTTCCTACCTTACTATTCATCAATCAAGCAATTTATATTCTTAAGGCCAGGTGTCTCAGCCTCAGCACTGTAGTCATTTGGGGCCAGATAACACTTTGTTGGGGTAAGGGGTCTGTCCTGTGCATTGTAAGATGTTAAACAGAATCCCTGGCTTCTAGTCACGACATGCTAGTGGCACCCCTCAAGTTCTGATAATCAAACTGTATCTCAGCATTAATAAATATTATCCAGGGGTCATAATAGCAGTCCTCCCTCTCCTATCCACATTAAGAACTACTGCTTTAAGTAATGCTATATCATTCTAAATATTCCATAAACATCATATGTAATATACAAGGGAATTATATATAATGCACAAAGCAAATATATACAATTATTTTTCAAGAAATCCTTGCTGATTTCACAATCAATGAACCATAAGGTACATTACTCCTGTATAAAACAATATTGTTTGTTATGAGTTCCCAGAAAAGTACCTAACATTCAAAATAGCCAAATAGTGCAATCAAATTTGACTCAGTAGTCCCAACACAAATTTTAAAGTGAGAAATTAAAATGCTAAATCTAAAGGTCCTACTTATATGTACCTAAGTTTTATTTATTCATTAAAGATATAAATACATTTTTATATTTAAAGTTTGAAAAATAAGTTTTAGAATGAACCTGTGTTTTTCCCCAAGGGCAACACTGTTAAAAGTTTCTTGTACAAGAGACACACTTTAGACACAAGGACAAAAATAGGTTGAAAGTAAAAGACATTTCACACAAACAACAACTAGAAAAGAGCAGGGGTAGCTATACTAATAAAAGACAAATTGGACTTCAAATTTAAAGCAATTAAAAGAGACAAAGGAGGAAACTATGATTAGTAAAAGGGACAATTAGTCAAGAAGATGTTACAATCATAAATATTTATGCACCAAGCCGGAGTGTCCCAAAATACATGAGGCAAATACTGACAACACTGAAGGGAGTGGACACCTCTACAGTAATAGTTGGAGACTTCAGTATACCACTCTCATCAATAAATAGAACATCTAGACAGAGATCAATAAGAGAACAGAGATTTTGAATAGTATGATAAATGAACTAGACCTAACAAGACATTTACAGAACATTGCACCCCAAAAAAGCAGGATACACATTTTTCTCAGGTGCTCATGGATCATTCTCAAGGATAGACCACATGTTGGGTCACAAAGCAGGTCTCAATAAATTTAAAAAGATTGAAATTATACAAAACACTTCCTCAGATCATAATGGAATGAAGTTGGAAATCAACTGGTGGAAGGCTAAAAAATTCACAAATATATAGAGGCTAAAGAACACACTCTCAAACAACCAGTGGGTCAAGGAAGAAATTACAAGAGAAACCAGTAATTATCTCAAGGCAAATGAAAATGAGAACACAACATATCAAAACATATGAGATACAGCAAAGACAGTGCTGAGAGGGAAATTATTGCCCTAAATACCTATATTAACAAAGAAGAAAGAACAGAAATAGAGGACTTAACTGCTCACCTGAAGGAACTAGAGAAAGAACAGCAAACTAATACCCAAGGCAACAGAAGAAAAGAAATAATGAAGATTAGAGCAAAAATAAATGAAATCGAGAAAATGAAAACAATAGAGAGAATCAACAAAACCAGAAGTTGGTTCTTTGAAACATTAATAAAATTGACAGACCCTTAGCTAGGCTGATAAAGAAAAACAAAGGACAGGATACAAATAAATAAAACCAGAAAAATGGGAAGGGGGACATAACTACTGACCCCAAAGAGATAAAGGAGATAATGAGAGGATACTATGAGCAGCTATATGCTAACTAACTAGACAACTTAGATGAAATGGACAACTTCCTAGAAAACCATGAACACCAACATTGACTCAAGAAGAAATAGAAGACCTCAACAAATCAATCACAAGTAGAGATTGAATCAGTCATCAAAAAGTTCCCAAAAAAGAAAAGTTCAGGACCAGATGGCTTCATAAGTGAATTCTACCGAGAATTCAAGAAAGAATTAGTACCAATCCTGCTCAAACTCTTCAAAAAAATTGAAGATAAGGAAACCTACGGAACTCATTCTATGAAGCCAACATCACCCTAATACCAAAGCCAGACAAAGATACCACATGAAAGGAAAATTACAGACCAATATCTTTAATGAATATAGATGCAAAATCCTCAACAAAATACTTGCAAATTGAATCCAGCAGCACATTAAAAGTATTATTCAGGCCATTGCCCAGCTGGAGCACTGTGAGGCCGTCAGGCGAGTGGTGGGAGTGCTCCCGGCTGTGACTCTGGTGCCTCGGCTTGTTGCCCTGAGGCAGGTGCTGGCTCAAGCCCAGGCGGCCAGGATGACATTAGGGCAGTGGGTGGTACAGGGTGTGGATGAATGAAGCCCTTTTGGACTAGGCCGTGTCTTGGGAATGGCCCGTGCCTCACCTGGGCAGGGCCTGGGGATGCTGGGACAGCTGGTGGCCCAGTCCAAAGGGGGAAGATTTTGGGTGGAAGCCCACTTTGGTTGGGCAGCTGCCACCCGCCCCCCTTGGTAGGAGGCCAGAGGACTGGGGGAGGTTTCGATTGTGCAGTTGTGCTTCGGAGGCCTGAGGTTTTGGCCAGAAACAGGTTGGAGTCAAGACCTGAGAAGATAATAGCCAGGCCCTCGGGTCAGGGATTAGAGGCTGGAATATCACTTCTTGAGTAGGGTCTCTCAGCATGGCCCAAGGAGGACCAACTGGAGCCAGAACACTGGGGCAGTTTTAGATCCCGTTTCTAAGATGCCCCCCAAAAAGGGAGGTAATGGAATTAAACTACCTCCAATAATTGGAAGACTTAGAATGTCACTGAAAGTTGGCATTGTTGGATTGCCAGATGTTGGGAAATCCACTTTCTTCAATGTATTAACCAATAGTCAGGCTTCAGCAAAAAACTTCCATTCTGCACTACTGATCCTAATGAGAGCAGAGTACCTGTGCCAAAAGAAAGGTTTGACTTTCTTGGCCAGTACCACAAACAAGCAAGCAAAATTCCTGCCTTTCTAAACGTAGTGGATATTGCTGAACTTGTGAAAGGAGCTCACAATGGGCAGGGGCTGGGAAATGCTTTTTTATCTCATACAGAAATAATACATGAAGAGCTTTAGCTTAAAGATGAGGAAATGATTGGGCCTGTTATAGATGAACTAGAAAAGTTGGCTGAAAGGAGATAAAAAATTAAAACCTGAATATGTAAGTAAAAATTTATAGCTTCTTTAGATACTTTTCACTTTTCTACATTAATTTTTTTAAATAAAGCACATAAAATACCTAATTATTATTATGGAATTTTAGTTGATGAAAATCCAAGGGTCATTTTTGTTACAAAATTGTTGAAACTTCATTTTCTTATGCCAACCCAAGGTCATGGTGACAGGCTACTTAGCTGTTCTTAGCATGCCACAAAAAACAACAGTATCATTTTATTTGGTTACCATGCAGATCCTGAGTTTTGGTGTTAGGAAACGTGATTTTATGATGAAAAATTTATTGGATTTAGAAAAATGACTGAGTATATAAGTTTCAGAGAGTTGAAGAAGTGATTAATACAAGGAATTGGTCTTCCATAGGGGAGGGGAGTGACTGAATGAATGTATAATTATTAAAGTAGTCAGATAATTTTATTCTTTTATGGGGTGAAAACATGTCATTTTCTTTAACATTCAAATATGTTATATATCACATAATTGGTGAATTATTATGAGCAACATTATAATGTTTCAAAATCAATTTTGAAGTTTTTAGTTTAAATATGATCACATTGTATTTTACATTAGAAAAGCCATGGTTTAATTGTACATTTTCTCATTTATTAAAATCTTCCATAAAATGTTTTTAAAAAAGTATTATACACCATGACTAAGTGGGTTTTATCCAGGTTTGCAAGGGTGGTTCAATACAAGAAAATCAATTAATGTAATAACATATCAATAAATCAAAGGTGAAAAACCACATCATTTCAATTGACGAAGAAAAGGTATTTGACACAATTCAACATCTTTTCTTGATGAGAACACTTCAAAGGATAGGAGTAGAAGGAAACTTCCTCAACATGATAAAGGCAATGTGTGAAAAACCCACAACTAACATCATACTCAACGGGGAAAGGCTGAAACCTTTCCCTCTAAGATCAGGAAGAAGACAACGATGCCCACTGTCAACACTGTTATCCAACGTTGTACTGGAAGTTCTAGCTAGAGCAATTAGGCAAGAAAAAGAAATAAAAGGCATCAAATTGGAAAGGAAGAAGCAAATCTTTCACTGTTTGCAGAAGACATGATCCTACATGTAGAAAATATCAAAAAATCTACAGCAAAGCTATGACAGCTAATAAATGAGTACAGTAAAGTGGCAGGATATAAGATCAACATGCAAAAATCAGTAGTGTTTCCATACACTGGTAAGGAGCAATCTGAGGAAGAAATCAAGAAAATAATTCCATTTACATAGCAACCAAAAGAATCAAATATTTAAGAATAAATTTAATCAAGGACATAAAGAGCTATACACAGACAACCACACAAAAAAAAATGTCAAAAGAAATCAAGGAAGACCTAAATAAATGGAAGGAAATACTGTGTTCATGGATTGGAAGACTAAATATAGATAAGATGTCAATTCTACCCAAATTGATTTATAGATTCAACTGATTTAATTCCAAGTAAATCCCAACAACTTACTTTGTAGAAATAGAATAGCCTATAATCAAATTTATTTGTAAGGGCAAGGTGCCCCAAATAGCTAAAAATATTTTGACAAAGAAAAATGAAGTGGGAGGTCTCACTGTACCTGACTTTAAAGCTTTTTACAAAGCTTCAGTGATGAAGCAACATGGTGCTGGCATAAAGATAGGTATACTGACCAACAGAATCAAACTAAGTGTTCAGAAATGATCCTCTTATCTATGGACAACTGATCTTCGACAAGGCAGGCGAGTCGAATCAACTTTGATAGAGCAGTCTCTTCAACAAATGGTGCTTGGAGAACTGGATATCCATATCCAAAAGCATGAAAGAGGGTGGTTAATCTTACATGTTATACAGATGTTCCTTAGTTTCTAGTGTGTTAGAATGGCTGGAAGGAAATACCTGAATTGTAGAACTGTAATCCAATAGACTTGATTCTTGATGATGACTGTATAACTATATAGCTTTTATTGTGTGACCATGTGATTGTGGAAACCTTGTGACTGACACTTCCTTTATCCAGTGTATGGGTAGATGATTAATAAAATAAAGAAAAAATATGCAAATAATATAGAGGGATAAGGAGTATGGGATGTTTTGGGTGTTTTTATTTTTATTTTTTTCTTCATTTTGGAGTAATGAAAATGTTCTAAAATTGATTGTGGCAATGAATGCACAACTAAATCATGATACTGTAAGCCACTGATTGTATATTTTGGATGGATTATATGGTGTGTAAACATATCTCAATAAAATTGCATTTTAATATAAAGTTTCCTGTATATTTTTTCCTAAATTTTGGTGCATATAAACACTGATGAGTTTATAAGTCAAAAGTGTGCTCGACTGAGAGTCATAAGATTCAGTTCTGGTCTTGCTTAATTATTAACTGGCTGGGTGTTGTTGGGTAGGTCACTAAGTCCCTCTGATCCTCATTCAGTTGCCTCAAGAAAATGAGATTGTGCTAGAATATTTCTGTCTTCACAGCTTGAATAATCCATGACTCTACAATATATTTCTATTAGAAATTGTGCTGCATCTCTCTCCCCTTCTCCTTTCTTCCATCCCATGTCAGCAGTCTTTAGCTTCTCAATAACTTTTATTTTAATGCTGGCCACCATAACAAACACATTGCCTCTTCTATAGCTGCATTGTCTGAATTAATGAGAAAGAAATGTTTTCCCATTTGGTCTTCAGATTCAGTAGCCAAATGCCCAAGTAGTAACAACATTTATGGGACAATATTCATAAACTGAACCAATTTCTCTTCAGCATTAAAACTAAATTAAAAAAAAAAAAGAATTTAATACCTAATGACAGATTTTTAAATACAGAAGCAGTGAAATAGTGGAATATATGGAAAAGGGCAAGGTGACCTTGATATTGTAGACTGGATGAAAGTACAGTTAAGTAAATAAAAAGTAAGCATTAAAAGAAAATACCTAAGTTGTTTGGATTCTAGGAGTGGAGGGAGAAAAAAAATTTCCCTAAATCTAAAACGGTTGGCCAAGAGACTCTAGGCTGTTGTTCTCTCACAGAATCTTTGAACAACTAGCAAAAACTATCAGAGACATCCTCTTCAAAACTCCTGAAACAAAGAGTGGCAGTAGCTGAGTGAGTGACAAGTCAGCTTTAAAAATGATAGGAGAAGTTCATGGTGACCTTGCTGACCCCTCCCAACCCAGCCTATGCTCCACTGTGGGTTCCTGGTTCTGTTCCAAAGGGAGCAGAGTAACTCCTATGAACATATTGGGTTACCTGTATGTCAGTACCAATCTATCATGTAGAAGTCTGAAATACACAATCAGGAAACAGCTCTCGGTCTCATTCCCCCAGAATTTACCGGTAGGCAGAAGCAGTCTTAGGGAAACAAGGAAGTGTCTGGCTTATTTCACTCAGTATATTGCCCTCGAAGTTTCATCATCAACCCATTTTTTTTTAAGATGGTTTTGTTCACATGCCATACATTCCATCCTAAGTAAACAATCGATGGTTCTCTGTATGGTCATATATTTATGTGTTTACCACCTTCACCACTATCTATATAAGGGCATCTACATTTCTTCCACAAGGCAGGAGGGAGAGTCAAAGAAGGTAGGGAGGCAAAAGAGAAAGAAAAAAGAAAGAGGAAAAAAAGTGACGGCTAGGAAGCAGCAAAAGGAAAGATAACTTTAAATCAAAGTAGAGTAAAGAGTTAGACTAACACCATCAATGTCAAGTGTCTAACACGCCTCCCCATCCCCCATCTTATCTGCATTTACCTTGGTATATCACTTTTGTTACATTAAAGGAAGCATAATACAATGATTCTGTTACTTACAGTCCCTAGTTTATGTTGATTGCATCCCTCCCCCAATGCCTCCCCATTTTTAACACCTTGCAAGGTTGACATTTGCTTGTTCTCCCTCGTGAAAGAACGTATTTGTACATCTTATCACAATTATTGAACACTCTAGATTTCACCGAGTTACACAGTCCCAGTCTTTATCTTTCCTCCTTTCTTCTGGTGTCTCACATGCTCCCAACCTTCCTCTCTCAACCATATTCATAGTTATCTTTGTTCACTATACTTACATTGCTATGCTACCATCTCCCAAAATTGTGTTCCAAATCACTCACTCCTGTCTTCTCCTATCACTCTGTAGTGCTCCCTTTAGTGTTTCCTGTAGGGCGGGTGTCTTGTTCACAAAGTCTCCCATTGTCTGTTGGTCAGAAAATATTTTGAGTTCTCCCTCATATTTGAAGGACAGCTTTGCTGGATATAGGATTCTTGGTTGGTGGTTTTTCTCTTTCAGTATTTTAAATATACCACACCCTTCTTGCCTCCATGGTTTCTGCTGAGAGATCCACACATAGTCTTATTAAGCTTCCTCTGTATGTGATGGCTTGCTTTTCTCTTGCTGCTTTCAGGATTCTCTCTCTGTCTTTGATGTTTGATAATCTGATTATTAAGAGTCTTGGCATAGGCCTATTCAGATCTATTCTGTTTGGAGTACACTGCACTTCTTGGATCTGTAATTTTATGTCTTTTGTAAAAGATGGGAAATTTTCATTGATTATTTCCTCTATTATTGCTTCTGCCCCTTTTCCCTTCTCTTCTCCTTATGGGACACCAATGGTATGTACATTATTGTCCTTTGTTTCATCCTTAAGTTCTTAGAGATGTTGCTCATATTTTTTCATTCTTTCTCCATCTGCTCCTTTGTGTGCAGGCTTTCAGGTGTTTTGTTCTCCAGTTCCTGAGTGTTTTCTTCTGCATCTTGAGATCTGCTGTTGTATGTTTCCATTATGTCTTTTGTCTCGTGTTGTGCCTTTCATTTCTATAGATTCTGCTGGTTGTTTTTCTGAACTTCCAATTTCTGCCTTATTTATGTCCAGTGTTTTCTTTATAGGCTTTATCTCTTTTGCCAAATCTTCTCTAAACTTTTTGAATTGATTTAGCATTACTTGTTTAAATTCCTGTATCTCAGTTGAAGTGTAAGTTTGTTCCTTTGACTGGGCCATAACTTCGTTTTTCTTAGTGTAGGTTGTAGTTTTCTGTTGTCTGGCATCTGACCTCCTAGGCCACCCCAATCAGGTTTTCCCAGACGAGAACAGGCTCAGGTAACAGAAGGAGGAAATATTCAATATTTGGTTTCCCTGATGGCTTTTCTTAGAGGATGATACACCTGTACTTTTCTGCCCAGCAGGTGCACCTGCCAACCTGTCAATGGCTGGTGTAAGAGGGTGTGGCCTTTGGCTCTCCTCCCCCAGGCTTTGGGGTCTGGTTCTGGTAAGGCAGGCAGAAGAGCTGGCACCCTCCCTTTCCTCTTGGAAAGCTATGCCCCCTCCAGAGAGGTCATTTGCATATCAATAAGTTCTTTGTTTCTCTGACTCTGCTGGTCAAAGTGCTGCAATTTTAAAATGGCTGAGGGGCTTTCTTTACTGCAAAGCACTGTGGGCTGAAAACAGCTGAGGATTTCTCCACAGAGAGAGAAAGGGACAGAAAGCTCCCAGATTCACCCGTCAGCCAGAGATAACACCTGATCCTCTGTGTTCCCCATCCTGAGACAGATATGTCCCCTGACTCTCCCAAGGTCAGTTGTCACCAAAAACCTCTGTCTGCTTGTCGAGGATTCAGTCTGTATTGAGCAGTTAACATTAAAACCCCAGTTGGAGCTGGGATGAGAGAGTTCTGCTCTCTAGCACTGTGAGGCTTCCATGAGGGAGGGGCTCTCGGCTCTTGGCTTGGTCCACAGTTTTTACTTACAGATTTTATGCTGCGATCTCGGGCATTCCTCCCAATACAGGTTGTTGGATGATGAGTGGACAGTCACGTTTGTCTCCCCACAGTTGTTCCAGGTTATTTATTAGTTTTTTGGTCATTTATGAATTGTTCCAGGGGGGACTAACAGTCTTCCATTCCTGTCTATGCCACCATCTTAGCTCCTCTAAACAATGTACTCTTAAACAACCAACAGGTCAAAGAAGAAATCACAAGGGAAATTAGGAAATATCTTGAGGCGAATGAAAACAAAAGCAAAACATGCAAAACCTGATGGGATGCAACAAAACAGTGCTGAGAGGGATATCTATAGCCATGAATGTGAACATTAAAAGAGATGATAGATCTCAAATTGGAGACCTAACCTCACAGATGGACGGTCTAGACAAAGAAGCACAAACTAAGCCCAAAGCAAGCAGAAGGAAGAAAATAAAGTTTAGAACAGAGACAAATGAAATAGAGAATAAAAACAACAGAGCGCATCAATGTAACCAAAAGTTGTTTCTATGTAAAAACCAATAAAATCATCAAACTTTTAGCTAGAGTGACAAAGAATAAAAGCAAGAATGCAAATAATTAAAATCAGGAATGAAAGGAGAAACTGAAGTACAAACTCCACAGAAATAACAAGAATTATAAGAGAATACAATGAACAAATGTATGTCAACAAACAAGACAACCTAGAAGAATGGAAAAATTCCTAGAAACACAAAAATGATCTACACTGACTCAAGAAGAAATAGGAGATATTGACAGATCAATAACAAGTAAAGAGACTGAATCAATCAAAAATAAAACCTCCCAAAGAAGAAAAGACAGGGACCAGATGGCTTCACAAATAAATTCTATCAAACATTCCAAGAAGAATCAACACCAATCCTGATCAAACTCTTCCAAAATATTGAAGGAGGTGAGACACTCCCTAACTCATTCTATGAGACCAACATCACCTTCACACCAAAGCCAGATAAAGATACCACAAGCAAAGAAACCTACAGACCAAAATCCCTTATAAATATAGATTCAAAATCATCCACAAAATATTAGTAAACCAAATACAACAACATATTGAAAGAATCATACACCATGATCAAGTGGGATTTAGCCCAGGGATGCAAAGGTGATTCAACATAAGAAAATAAAATATCATACACCACATTAGCAGAAAAAAGGGGGAAAAACACATCAACTGATGCAGAAGTCATTTGACAAAATCCAGCACCCCTTCTTGATAAAACAGTCAGAAAACTAGGAATAGAAGGAAAATTTCTCAACATGACAAAGGGCATATATGAAATTCCCCAAACTAACTCAGACTTAATAGTGAAACACTGAAAACTTTCCCTCTAAGATCAGGAGCAACTGGTAACCAGTGGCACCACTGGTGCTCAATGTCACCACTGTGACGTTATTCAACATTTTACTGGATGTGCTAGACAGAGAAATCAGGTAAGAAAAAGAAATAAAATACATTCAAATTGGAAAGGAAGATGTAAAACTTTCCCTGTTTTGCAGATGACTTGATCCTATAGATAGAAAATCCTGAAAAATCCACAATTACTAGAGCTAATAAATGAATTCAGCAAATTGGTGGGGTATGAGATTGACATGCAAAAATGAGTACTGTCTTTATACACTAATTAGACAATCTGCAGAGGAAATCTTAAAAATCCATTTACAACAGCCACGAAAAGAATCATATATTTTGGAATCAATTTAACCAAGGATGTAAAGGACTTATCCACTGAAGCCAAAAAATATTGCTAAAATAAATCAAAGAAGATCTAAATAAATAAAATGGAAGGACATTCCACGTTCATGAATTGGAAGACTAAATTTTGTTAAGAAGTGAATTTTACCCAAAGTGATTTACATATTCAATGCAATCCCAATCAAAATTCTAACAGCCTTTTTGCAGAAATGGAAAAGCCAATCAACAAATTTACATGAGAGGGTAAGAGGCCCCAAACAGCCAAAACCATCTTGAAAAATAAGAACTAAGTTGGAGGAATCACACTTCCTGATTTTTTATTACAAAACTACAGTAATCGAAACAGCATGATTGGCACAAAGTTAGACATATAGACCAATGGAATTAAGTTGAGAATTCAGAAATAAACCCTCTCATCTATGGCCTAATGATTTCAACAAGGGTGCAAAAACCACTCAATAGTGACAGAATAGTCTGTTCAATAAATGGTGCTGGGAAAACAAGAAATCCATAAGCAAAAGAATGAAGGTGGACCCTCTACATCACACCATACCCAAAAATCAACTCAAAGTGGATCAAAGACCTAAATATAAGAACCAAAACTATAAAACCCCTGGAAGAAAATATAAGGGAAGCATTTTCAGGACCTCAAGTTAGGCAACTATTTCTTAGACTTTACACCAAAAGCATGAGCAATGAAAAAAAAAAAAAAGATAAATGGGACCTCATCAAACTCAGAAACTTTTGTGCATCAAAGGTCTTCATCATGAGAGTAAAATGACAACCTACAGAATGAGAGAAAATACTTAGAAATGATAGATCTGATAAAGGTTTACTATCCAAAATATATAAAGAAATCCTACAACTCAACAACATTGAGACAAACAATCCAATTTAAAAAATGGGCAAAAGACTTGAGTAGGACATGTCTCCAAAGAAGATATATAAACGACTAGAAAGCACATGAAAAGATGCTTAACATCATTTGCCAGTAAAGAAATGCAAATCAAAACCACAATGAAATACCATCTCACAACCAATATTAAAAACAATGTAAAATAAGTGTTTGAGAGGATGTGGAGAAATAGGAACATTTGGTCCTTGCTGGTGGAATGTAAAATGGTGACGTTTCTATGGAAGACCATTTGGTGGTTCCTCAGAAAGTTAAACATAGAATTCATATATGACCTGGCAACCCCACCTTGAGGTATATACTCAAAAGTATTGAAACCATGGACTTGTATAGATGCTTGCATGCCAATGTTCATAGCAGCATTGTTTACAATTGCCAAAAGATGGAAGCAACCCAAGTGTCCATCAACAGATGTCTGGATAAACACAATGTGATGTATACAGTGTAATATTATTCTGTTGTACAAAGGAATGAAGTTCTGATACATGTAACAATATAGATGAATCTTGAAGACATCACATAGAGTAAAATAAGCCAGACACAAAAAGACAAATATTGTATTATCACAGTGATATGAAATAATTAGAATATATAAATTTATAAAGTCA